>NC_079223.1:49682855-49847855 GCF_029633865.1 Lampris incognitus | reverse complement strand
ACCCGGCTCTCCCGCACCACGGGCGACCGCCTTAACCAGGCGACTAAAGCTCCCGGCCCGTTAGCCAAAGGCTAGCGAGTCTAGTCGTCCGCGGTCGCTACATACTGTTAACAGCTCCTTGGGACCATTGGATTATTTCAATTGATTTTGCGGTTTGCCTCTATTGATTTGTCGATTTTATTCGACCATCGACTCCTGCACCGACTGCACTGCACTGAAGCATCCGGTTCTGTGCTGGTGGAGAGTGTGGTGAGAATGGCCTTACTGATCCGGCTACTTGCTTGGCTGGGCTCGTTTTTAGCCTGGTGGCTAAGCTAACCAAGACAGTTGTGCCAAGGTTGCCCTGTGGGGACTGTGTGCTACTCAAGAGAGCAAAGGGAAACATTGCTGACCTTCAACAGGATATTCAACGACTTCCTGCTGAGGTGCACAAGAAAGACTCCCTCTTGACCAGCTTCATGGAAGTGGCTTCTGGGTAGCCCAAACAGATTGCTCTTCTCGGTGCGACCATCCAGGGCACGGTTCTGCGGGACCCATCCACTTGTCCACGGCTTTCCTCCTGCTCAATACCTAACCACCAGTCGTGGTGGTCCGTGGTCGCAAGAGAGACTCGGTCGGGGCTGCCTCACCCCCTCACCTAAGCCTCTCCAACTGCTACGCGGCCCTGTCTGACCTCCTCCCAGCTGATGTTCCTGCGGTTTCGACTCGTCCCAATCTAGACCCCTCTTCGAAAATAAAACCACTAGTGGCTAGCAGTGCTCAGGTGGCTCGCCATCCCACCGTGAGGCCGAAACAACAGCCCCCATCCTGGTGACGACCTCCTCGGCCCATCATACCATCCTGAAAGAGGCCGTGATTGGGCGCTCTGGAAGTCTTCTGGGCCCTGAGCCTGCAGGGCAACCCACCCTCAGAGCTGATGTCGCTGCCTCGTCATGACACTCGCCTGCTTGCCATTGCCGCACAGTCTGGATTATGCACTCTCCTGCCGTTAGACCCAACAGCCTACATGCCCTGGTCCCCTTTTCTCCCCGGCCACATTCACCGTTTCTTCTCCCTCTGCTTCCACACCAAGTAATGTTGGCCTCTTGAATTGGAGGTCTCTTGGTAATAAGTCCGTTATCATTAATGATTTTATTGTTTCTGATAATTTGGGGGTTTTAATGATTACTGAGACATACATCTGTGATGGACTGGCGGCCTGTCCAGGGTGTCTCCCCATCTGTCACCCAATGACTGCTGGGAAAGGCTCCAGCAGCCCGCGACCCTGCTCAAGATGAACGGCTTGGATAATGAATGAATGAATGCATGAATGAATGAATGAATGAATGAGACAGTGTCCAGGGGACACTGTTCCCCTGATTGAGGCTAGGCCCCCTGCTTTTGCATGCCTTCACATCCCCAGGCCCTCTGGAAGAGGGGGTGGCCTCAGTGTTTTTTATAAGTTGGGTTTTCAGCGCCATCCAGTTACTCTTGGTGATTTTATCTCCTTTGAGGTTTTAAGGTTCTTAATCACTGCCCCCCCCACCCCCTTTCCGACTGTGCATCTTAATTTGTAGGCCCCCAGTTCAGTTTTACGTCTGGGTTTTCTGAGCTTCTATCCATTGTCATACCTTAATCTGACCATGTGCTTAGTCTTGGTGATTTTAACTTCCACATGTGTTGTCCTTCTCGTTCCCTCACCTCACACGTTTTAGATCTTGTAGACTCGTTTAACCTCATCCAATCTGTTGAAGGGGCCACACGTTCCAAAGGCCACATCTTAGACCTTGTCCTCTCACCTGGTTTCCCTGTCCCGTCTCTTAGTCTGGTGGACAGGCCTGTATCTGACCGTAAAGCTGTGGTTTTCCGAGTCCCACTGCAGCGCTCTACTCCTCGTCTCCATCCTAAAACACGCTCTCGCATTCTCAACGCTGGCTCTGCAGTTATTATTATTATTATTATTATTATTCTATCCCTCCAACCTTTGGTACTACGGAGAAGGCCTGCGTTCACTTGAGACATACCAGGTTTTCTGTCACACCACAGGATTCATACTGGTAGTAGATGGAGGAGTCATGACTTTAGTCATTAAAACTTTTCCTTTTATGAAAGCTTTTACAAATGTTTGATATTTACTTTTTATTTATTTATGCTGCTTTTATTTTTGCGCTTATTTGTGTGTTTTTGTAAGTGTTTTGATTAACACATTGATTTCTTCCCTTTTGCTCTTCTTTTATGGCTTTATTTGTTAGTGCTTTTTATTTTACTCTTTTACAATGCTTTTCTTTTTGTGTGTCATTTTTAACAGTCTGATCTTGTTCTGTGAAGAACGTTGTAACCTTGTTTTGAAAAGATCGATATAAATAAGGTTTATTGTTATTATTCTTAATATTATAGAAACGTGCTTTAACTTCATGCCGTAATACAACATAATAAGCGGGCGGGCCCATTCCTTGGGCCTCGGGTTAGGATGAGGCAGAAGTCCATGTGATGGATAGTGCCTTTCTTAGGATGTGAGACATTCCAAGTAGTGACGTTTTCTGTAGTTCTGGTATTCTGATGTTACCCAGCGGGACCCACTGGGTGTATTTCTCCATCCCTTTTTTTACAAGTCCCAGGACTCCTATCACTACTGGTATTGTTGTGGTTTTTACAAGTCCCAGGGCTCCTACCACTACTGGTATTGTTGTGGTTTTCACAAGTCCCAGGGCTCCTACCACTACTGGTATTGTTGTGGTTTTTCCAAGTCCCAGGGCTCCTATCACTACTGGTATTGTTGTGGTTTTTACAAGTCCAAGGACTCCTATCATTACTGGTATTGTGGTTTTTACAAGTCCCAGGGCTCCTATCACTACTGGTATTGTTGTGGTTTTTACAAGTCCCAGGGCTCCTACCACTACTGGTATTGTTGTGGTTTTCACAAGTCCCAGGGCTCCTACCACTACTGGTATTGTTGTGGTTTTTCCAAGTCCCAGGGCTCCTATCACTACTGGTATTGTTGTGGTTTTTACAAGTCCAAGGACTCCTATCATTACTGGTATTGTGGTTTTTACAAGTCCCAGGGCTCCTATCACTACTGGTATTGTTGTGGTTTTTACAAGTCCCAGGGCTCCTACCACTACTGGTATTGTTGTGGTTTTTACAAGTCCCAGGGCTCCTACCACTACTGGTATTGTTGTGGTTTTTACAAGTCCCAGGGCTCCTACCACTACTGGTATTGTTGTGGTTTTTACAAGTCCCAGGGCTCCTACCACTACTGGTATTGTTGTGGTTTTTACAAGTCCCAGGGCTCCTATCACTACTGGTATTGTTGTGGTTTTTGCAAGTCCCAGGGCTCCTGTCACTACTGGTATTGTTGTGTTTTTTACAAGTCCAAGGACTCCTATCATTACTGGTATTGTGGTTTTTACAAGTCCCAGGGCTCCTATCACTACTGGTATTGTTGTGGTTTTTACAAGTCCCAGGGCTCCTGTCACTACTGGTATTGTTGTGGTTTTTACAAGTCCCAGGGCTCCTATCATTACTGGTATTGTGGTTTTTACAAGTCCCAGGGCTCCTATCACTACTGGTATTGTTGTGGTTTTTACAAGTCCCAGGGCTCCTATCACTACTGGTATTGTTGTGGTTTTTACAAGCCCCAGGGCTCCTACCACTACTGGTATTGTTGTGGTTTTTACAAGTCCCAGGGCTCCTATCACTACTGGTATTGTTGTGGTTTTTACAAGTCCCAGGGCTCCTATCACTACTGGTATTGTTGTGGTTTTTACAAGTCCCAGGGCTCCTGTCACTACTGGTATTGTTGTGGTTTTTACAAGTCCCAGGGCTCTTATCACTACTGGTATTGTTGTGGTTTTCACAAGTCTCAGCGCTCCTGTCACTACTGGTATTGTTGTGGTTTTTACAAGTCCCAGGGCTCCTATCACTACTGGTATTGTTGTGGTTTTTACAAGTCCCAGGGCTCCTATCACTACTGGTATTGTTGTGGTTTTTACAAGTCCCAGGGCTCCTACCACTACTGGTATTGTTGTGGTTTTTACAAGTCCCAGGGCTCCTACCACTACTGGTATTGTTGTGGTTTTTACAAGTCCCAGGGCTCCTATCAGTACTGGTATTGTTGTGGTTTTTACAAGTCCCAGGGCTTCTATCACTACTGGTATTGTTGTGGTTTTCATTCCCCACATTCGTTCAATCTGGATTTCAAGGTCTTCTATCACTACTGGTATTGTTGTGGTTTTCATTCCCCACATTCGTTCAATCTGGATTTCAAGGTCTTTATATTTGGACAGTTTTTCAGTTACTGTTACTGAGGTGCTCCTTTCAGTCGGGATGGGCATGTCGATGAGTAGGCAGCTTTTTTCTTTTTTGTTCTTGATGATGATGTCTGGTCTGTTGGCCTTTATCTCACGATCTGTCTGTACTGGCATGTCCCATAAGATTGTGATGTGGTCTTTTCCTGTTACTGCTTGGGGCTCGTGCTCGTACCGTTTTTCTTTTGTGTTGGTGTTGAATTGTTTGCAGATGTTCCAGTGCAGGTATGTAGCTGCCTTGTTGTGTATTTGTAGTTATTCAGTTCTGGCCAGCTCAGGGCACCCTGCCACCATATGGCCAATGGCTTCCTGGAATTGACCACATATCCTGCACGCTGGGTCTGTGCCATCTTGGAGGATTCTGCTCCGGTAGTAACTGGTGTTGATGGCCTGGTCTTGGGCAGCGATGATAAAGCCCTCTGTTTGGGATTTCAGCCCGGCTGTCTTGAGCCATTGGTTGGTCATATGTTGGTCTACATCTTTCTCACCTACTCTTTTTGGGTATTGCCCGTGCATTTGTTTCCTTTCCCATTTTTGTTTCATTTGTTCTTGAGTGTGATGCTTTGCTTTTTGTTTGACTTTTCGGGCGTGGATGGTTGGAGCTTCATTTTCAGTTTGTGGTGTTTCAGGAAGGGGGCGCTCTCTTCTGAACACTGCGGCTTGGTTAGCTACAGAGTACTTTTTGTTTTGTTCTTCATGCTCTCTAGCAATCATGAGAAGGGGGTCATTTTTGGTGTTAAGGTAAGTATCTAGGCCTATTGATGTTGTTTTGTAGGCAGTTTCCAGTTGGATTAGACCCCTGCCACCCTCTTTTCTGGGGAGGTACAATCTATCCACATCTGATTTTGGGTGGTGCATCCTCTCTAAGGTGACTATGTTTCTTGTTTCTTGTTTTTCTATCTAGTTTCCTGATCTCTTCTAGTTTCCAGTCGACGATGTTGGAGCTGTAAGTTACGACTGGTGTAGCCAGGGTGTTGATGGCTTGCATTCGGTTGGATGCATTGAGTTGGGATTTTGTTACCATTCGTATTCTTCGGTAGTACTCCTTTCTGATCTTTTCTTTCATTTTGGCATGTTGTATCCCGTCCCCTTCATTCACTCCCAGATATTTGTAGGTGCCTTCTTGTTCTAGGTCTTGGATGGTGGCGTCTAGGTCAGTGTGGTCAGCTTTGGCACATTTGTCTAGTCCGAACTCCATTTTGATGTCGTCACTGAAGCCTTTTATGATGGTCAAAAGGCCAGTTTGTTCTTGGTCATTCTTGGTAAAGGTTTATTCTTGGTAAAGATTTATTATTATTATTATTATTATATACTTATATTATTATTATTATTATTATATAGATATATTATTATTATTATTATTATTATTATTATTATTATTATTATTATTATTACAGTCTTCTGTAAGGATGCAGGATGTTAAATATTTTGCTGATATCCAGTAACAAAAAAATGTTCATGGTCATTGTGGCCAATACTAGTGTTACTAATGTTTTTGTTTCATTCCAATACCACCACGTGTCTCCAACAGTGTAGTTTATCTATTATCATACTCTGACTGTGTGGCTTGGTGCAGATGCAGATGAGGTCCACTTTGGAAAAGATGACTTTTCCAGCCAGATGGACAGAAACGTCCTGGATGTGTGGGACTGGGTAGCAGTAGTATACTCCTATTTCTACTTGAGTATAACTTTAAACAAAGAGGCAGGAGATGGAGGAGTATTTTATGTGGTCAGATGTATTCTTGTCGAAACCATAACACACAAGGTACACAAGGGAAGCGTGACGGTGTCTCAGAAGGGACAAACCTAGATGGCCAATACATAACATATCCCTCCCCCTGTACTTTTGATGTTCCCTTAACAAAAGTAAAACATGTACCTTTAGAATTACTTTTAACAAATTAACATGTGTTAGTTACCAAAACTTGTTTTGACAATATAGAACTTTTGCCTGAACTAGGGAAAGAGGGTAGACTACCTCATTTCCCGGACTGAACCCTGGGGATTATTATGCCCCAACGCTGTGGGTTAGTCTCTAGACTACAGTGCCAGTCTATACGGAGGTCATCTGTATCTTCTGGGGTAAGTACGACCTGTGGATAAGTCAGTCACTGTGTCTCTGAGTGGGGCCTGTATGTGTCCTGGTCTGGGCGAAGTGATGCCTGGCGTAGGCACCTCAGCAGGCGTAGGGGTGTCTGGGGCTGTATCCATTCCAGACACTGGCGTCTGGGGATCTTCTGGTGATGGAGGTGGTTCCTGGTAGGCCTCCAGCTCTGGATCAAAGAATAATGGCTGAGGTGAGTCAATACAAGAACCAGAAGCGTGAAGTAGTTGATCAATGTGTCTTCTCCAGATTAGATGACCACTGATTTCTACTGTGTAAGACACTGGACCTGTTTTTGCAAAAACTGTCAGTGATGTCCACTTTTCCCCCTTGGCATTTTCCGGGCGAGAACCCTGTCACTAGCTGTGAAGCTCCGCAGCCTTGCTTTCCCTCGTCTCTCTATCTGAGCTGTCTGTTGACAGTGCACAAACTCAGGAGGTCCAGACGAGTGTGGAGTTGTCTCTTGAGCAGAGCCGTGGCAGGAGATACCTTTGTGGTAGCATGAGGTGTGTTTTGGTAAGACAACAGGAAGGCACTGAGATGCCGGTTGAGGGACTGCATACCTTGAGAGGACTTGAGTACTTGCTTCATGGTCTGTACGAATCTTTCTGTGAGCCCATTTGTAGCTGGGTGATATGGTGCAGACTTGATGTGTTGGATTCCATTCTCTTCTATGAATGTCTTGAACTCTTCAGACACTAGTTGTGGGCCGTTATCACTAACAAGCTGCTGTGGTAAACCAAAACGGCTGAAGATAGACCTTAGCTCTTCAAAGGTTCTCTCTGAGGTGGTGCTCTTCATGACGGCAACCTCAGGCCATTTGCTATGAGTGTCGACCACCACTAAAAACATGTAGTTCTCCATCGGTCCAGCAAAGACTATATGGACTCTTTGCCACGGTTCTTCAGGCCAGTCCCATGGGTGTAATGGAGCCAGCTGTGGGAGGTTTCTCAATTTCTGGCAGGCAGAACATGACTGCTTTCTCCTCTATTGCTGCATACAGGCCCGGCAACCAGAAATAGCTGTGTGCGATCTCTTTCATTCACACTACACCACAGTGTCCAGAGTGGAGCTCATCAAACACTTTCTCTCTTAGTGGCGGTGGAATGATGACACGATAGCCCCACAATAAGCATCCGGACTGGACTGAAAGCTTGTTTCTTCTCACCAGGTAAGGCTTCAAACTCTGTATCATCTCTCTTCTCCTTCCACAGGTGATGATGTCCATAACCTCAGAGAGGACTGGATCAGCGTGTGTGTGTTTCTTCACATGAGTTGAGGTCACTGGAGCAGCAGGCACTTCCTTGAAGTAGAAGATCTCGGCTTGTGTTGGCTCAGCATGTGTGACAGGTAAAGGGAGCCTGGAGAGCCCATCTGCGTTCCGGTGCCAGTCTACTTTCCTGTACTTTATGTCATACTGGTGAGCGGACAATAACAGAGCCCATCTCTGCTTGCGACTGGCTGCCAGTGACGGTATGCCAGTGTGGGGACCAAAGATAGAGGTGAGTGGTCGATGGTCAGTCAGTAGCGTAAATTTCCTGCCAAAAAGATACTGATGGAATTTCCGCAATCTAAATATTATAGACAGTGCTTCACGCTCAATCTGTGCGTACCTGCCTTCTGCCTGGCTCAAGGTCCTCGATGCGAAGGCAATTGCTCTGTCTTCCCCTGATGATAAGATGTGTAACACTACTGCACCTACACCATACGGCGAGGCGTCACATGCCAACTGAAGTGGTAGTTTGGGGTCGGAATGAGTGAGTGAGGGCCTCTGATTCAGAGAGGGCCAACTTGACTTCTCTGAAAGCTGCCTCACATTTGTCTGTCCACTTCCATCTCTTGCTTTTGTTTAAAAGCTCATGCAGTGGCTTCAGCTTATTGGCTAGGTTAGGCATGAACTTTGCATAGTATGTCAGCAGGCCAAGGAATGATCTCAGTTGACTCACATTATTTGGGGACGGCGCATCCACATTAGCCTTCACCTTTGACGGTGCCTTGTGGAGTATGTTACTGTCAATTACATGGCCCAGGTACTCAGCAGAAGATCTGAAAAACTCACATTTATTCTTCCTTACTCTTAGACGATAATCCCCCACTCTTTGTAGTGATGCATCCAGGTTCCTTAAGTGGGACTCCTCATCTTGACCTGTGATAAGGAGGTCATCCAGATCCAGATAGCACTGGATCCCCGGTAGCCCACTCAGAATTTGATCCATTGCTCTTTGGAACAGGGCAGGAGCAGAAGTAATTCCAAAAGGGAGCCTATGGTACCTGTACAGCCCTTTGTGTGTCACTATGGTCAAAAGTTCCTGTGACTGTGGATCCACATGCATCTGCAGATATGCCTGACATAAGTCTATCTTACTAAACTTCTATCCTCCAGACAAACCTGAAAAGAGGTCATCGATGAGGGGTAAAGGATACTGTTCCAACCTAGATGGCCAATACATAACAGTAGCAGCCTGGTGTCGTTGCATTGTTGAGTCGGCGGTAATTGCCGCATGGGCGCCACCCACCACCAGGCTTTGGGACGATGTGGAGTGGTGAAGTCCACGGGCCATTAGAGCGGTGAATGATGCCAAGGCCCACCATATTCTCAAACTCCTCCCTGGCGGCGGTGAGCATGGCCGGGTCGAGGCGCTGAGTTCGAGGATAGACCGGTAGGCCAGTGGTGGTGATGTGGTGCTCCACCCTATACTTGGTGGTGGATGATGAGAAGGTAGGCTGCGTGAGGACCGGGAACTCTGCGAGAAGCCAGAGAAACTCGTCTGAGGCGTGGAGCATGCTAGACATTCTGATGTAGTCCGCTCCGCTGAGAGTACACACATACAGAAAGTGATGGCGTCCGGGTAGCATAGCGGTCTATTCTGTTGTCTACCAACACAATCGCCAGTTCGAATCCCAGTGTTACCTCCGGCTTGGTTGGGCATCCGTACAGACGCAATTGGCCATGCCTGTGGGTGGGAAGCTGGATGTGGGTATATGTCCTGGTCGCTGCACTAGCGCCTCCTCTGGTCGGTTGGGGCGCCTGTTCGGGGGGGGGGGACTGGTGGGTGTAAAGAAGCGGCTGGCGACTCCATATGTATCGGAAGAAGTATGTGGTAGTCTGCAGTCCTCCCCGTCTCGGCAGATGGGGTGGATCAACGAACGGGACGGCTCGAAAGAGTTGGGTAATTGGCCGGGGTACAAGTGGAGAGAAAAGAAAAAAGAAAAGAAAGTGACAGCATCGATCCAGCGGCGGTTTTTGACAACCACCAGCAGTCCATAGGCGCAAAGGAAATATCCACAGGACAGGGTTGATGCGGGCAGGACGCTCCTCTCAACTCATGTCATCATCAGCCGCTTCTACTCCAGACGTCCCTCTCCCCAGTAACACCCTCCAGCTCCTCTGGGGGGATCCCAAGTCGTTCCCAGGCCGGATTGGACAAATAGTCCCTCCAGCGAGTTCTGGGTCTAGCCCTGGGTCTGATGCCAGTTGGATGTGCCCAGAAAACCTCCAAAGGAAGGCACCCAGGAGGCATCCTAATCAGATACCCGAAACACCTCAAATGGCTCCTTTCAACGTGAAGGAGCAGCGGCTCTACTCCGAGCTCCCTCCGGATGTCCGAGCTCCTCATCTTATCTCTAAGGCTGAGCCCAGACACCCTACGGAGGAAACTCATTTCGGCCGCTTGTATCCACGATCTCACCCTTTCGGTCACTACCCAAAGCTCATGACCATATGTGAGGGTTGGAATGAAGACTGACTGGTGAATTGAGAGCTTTGCCTTCCGGCTCAGCTCCCTCTCCACCACAATGGCCCGGTACAATGTCCACATCACTGCTGATTCTGCACCACTCATGAACAAGACCCCAAGATACTTGAACTTCTTCACTTGAAGCAAAAACTCATCCCCAACCCGGAGGGAGCAATCCACCATTTCCGGTAGAGAACCATGGCCTCAGACTTGGAGGTGCTGACTCTCATCCCGGCCATTTCACACTCAGCTGCAAACCGCCCCAGTGTGGGCTGGAGGTCATGTTCTGATGAAGCCAAGAAAACCACATCATCTGCGGAGAGCAGAGATGCAATTCTGAGGTTCCCAAAACGGACACACTCCTCACCTTGGCTGCGCATTGAGATCCTGTCCATGAATATCGCAAACAGAATCGGAGACAAGGGACAACCTTGGCGGAGTCCAACACCCACTGAAAACATGTTTGACTTTGATAGTAGTCACAAATGACACAGTAATAGGCCTAATCATTGTACCTGATCTGGTATTTACCCGAATTAAAGACAATAAGCAAAAGAGGATCATGTTTTATAAGTCCTCATCAACAGCTCCCTCATCCTTCAGTCTGCGGACGTTCCAGCCAAAATTCACCACACTCCTTTCTCAGGTAACCCCACCAGCTCTGAATCCTCTGATCGTCTGTGCCTCATCCGCAGCTAAAGCTCCTATATCCACCATCTTCCCTGATGAATCTGAAGAAGCGCTGTATCTCTCTCATACAACTGTCATTGGTGTCCTTATCGGCACACACTAAGCCTATCGATTGCACCATTTATGTAACTACCAAAAGTTTTTTAGTTTGTCATAGGAATCCACATGCCACGTGTAGTTAGGATCCTCTGCAGAATAGGCTCTCCTATTGAGACGTCTTACTCGCTGTGCCCACGAGATTCAAGGCTGAGAGGGTCAGACACGCATCCTCTTTGTCATTACACCGTCTTTTTTATGTGTATTGTGCATCTACATGTAACCGTGAAGTGCCCCTGACAAGTAGACACGTAAACACGTTGGGCACTGATTGACGACTCTGACCCTTTAGTCGAGCGGTTAGCGATGTCTCCCGCGGTGCGGGCGATACGGGTTCGCCTCCTGGCCGCGGCGGTTCCTGTGGTTGCCTCCCGAATTCGCTTCAATACGTTTAAGAACCGGGGGGTAAAATAGTGCTGCGTTTTACAGTCAAACCCTGTGACTCATCGAACTACTTTTACCCAAAATCAAAATAAAACTGTATAAAATGGAAGCGGTCCATGAGGTGTGCTTTGCTTGTTTTCTTGGGTTTTGTGCTTGCGTTTGGTCACTGAAACAGTCCAAGGGAAGGGAGCACGAGATCTTACTCATCGGCTGAATACTGAGACATTTTGGACATGGTACCGCCGCTGGACACAACTTTACAATGGGGAGACAACAGCCAACTGAAAACGAGGGTCGAACATCTTTCAACAAGTCCAACTTAACCCAGCTGAAGTAAAATGATATAATCAAAATGCCTTCTCAAAGAAAACCCAAACCAGGATTACGCATTAACTTCTTCCAGGTTAAACACAACGAACCCACACGTCGGTGCTGAAACTTCTTCCAGGTTAAACACAACAAACCCACACGTCGGTGCTGAAACTTCTTCCAGGTTAAACACAACAAACCCACACGTCAGTGTTGAAACTTCTTCTAGGTTAAACACAACAAACCCACATGTCAGTGCTGAAACTTCTTCCAGGTTAAACACAACAAACCCACACGTCAGTGCTGAAACTTCTTCCAGGTGAAACACAACAAACCCACACGTCAGTGCTGAAACTTCTTCCAGGTTAAACACAACAAACCCACATGTCAGTATTGAAACTTCTTCCAGGTTAAACACAACAAACCCACACGTCAGTATTGAAACTTCTTCCAGGTTAAACACAACAAACCCACACGTCAGTGTTGAAACTTCTTCTAGGTTAAACACAACAAACCCACACGTCAGTATTGAAACTTCTTCCAGGTTAAACACAACAAACCCACACGTCAGTGCTGAAACTTCTTCTAGGTTAAACACAACAAACCCACACGTCAGTGCTGAAACGTCTTCTAGGTGAAACACAACAAACCCACATGTCAGTGCTGAAACTTCTTCTAGGTAAAACACAACGAACCCACACGTCAGTGCTGAAACTTCTTCTAGGTTAAACACAACGAACCCACACGTCAGTGCTGAAACTTCTTCTAGGTGAAACACAACAAACCCACATGTCAGTGCTGAAACTTCTTCTAGGTGAAACACAACAAACCCACATGTCAGTGCTGAAACTTCTTCCAGGTTAAACACAACGAACCCACACGTCAGTGCTGAAACTTCTTCTAGGTGAAACACAACGAACCCACACGTCAGTGCTGAAACTTCTTCTAGGTTAAACACAACAAACCCACATGTCAGTGTTGAAACTTCTTCCAGGTGAAACACAACAAACCCACACGTCAGTGTTGAAACTTCTTCCAGGTTAAACACAACAAACCCACATGTCAGTGCTGAAACTTCTTCCAGGTTAAACACAACAAACCCACACGTCAGTGTTGAAACTTCTTCCAGGTTAAACACAACAAACCCACACGTCAGTGCTGAAACTTCTTCTAGGTGAAACACAACAAACCCACACGTCAGTGCTGAAACTTCTTCTAGGTTAAACACAACAAACCCACACGTCAGTGCTGAAACTTCTCCCAGGTGAAACACAACAAACCCACATGTCAGTGCTGAAACTTCTTCTAGGTTAAACACAACAAACCCACACGTCAGTGTTGAAACTTCTTCCAGGTTAAACACAAAAAACCCACACGTCAGTGCTGAAACTTCTTCTAGGTGAAACACAACAAACCCACACGTCAGTGCTGAAACTTCTTCCAGGTTAAACACAACAAACCCACACGTCAGTGCTGAAACTTCTTCTAGGTGAAACACAACAAACCCACATGTCAGTGCTGAAACTTCTTCTAGGTTAAACACAACGAACCCACACGTCAGTGCTGAAACTTCTTCTAGGTTAAACACAACGAACCCACACGTCAGTGCTGAAACTTCTTCTAGGTGAAACACAACAAACCCACATGTCAGTGCTGAAACTTCTTCTAGGTGAAACACAACAAACCCACATGTCAGTGCTGAAACTTCTTCCAGGTTAAACACAACGAACCCACACGTCAGTGCTGAAACTTCTTCTAGGTGAAACACAACGAACCCACACGTCAGTGCTGAAACTTCTTCTAGGTTAAACACAACGAACCCACACGTCAGTGCTGAAACTTCTTCTAGGTGAAACACAACAAACCCACATGTCAGTGCTGAAACTTCTTCCAGGTTAAACACAACGAACCCACATGTCAGTGCTGAAACTTCTTCTAGGTGAAACACAACAAACCCACACGTCAGTGCTGAAACTTCTTCCAAGTTAAACACAACAAACCCACACGTCAGTGCTGAAACTTCTTCCAGGTTAAACACAACAAACCCACACGTCAGTGCTGAAACTTCTTCTAGGTGAAACACAACAAACCCACACGTCAGTGCTGAAACTTCTTCTAGGTGAAACACAACGAACCCACACGTCAGTGCTGAAACTTCTTCTAGGTTAAACACAACAAACCCACATGTCAGTGCTGAAACTTCTTCCAGGTGAAACACAACAAACCCACACGTCAGTGTTGAAACTTCTTCCATGTTAAACACAACAAACCCACACGTCAGTATTGAAACTTCTTCCAGGTTAAACACAACAAACCCACACGTCAGTGCTGAAACTTCTTCTAGGTGAAACACAACAAACCCACATGTCAGTGTTGAAACTTCTTCCAGGTGAAACACAACAAACCCACACGTCAGTGTTGAAACTTCTTCCAGGTTAAACACAACAAACCCACACGTCAGTGCTGAAACTTCTTCCAGGTTAAACACAACAAACCCACATGTCAGTATTGAAACTTCTTCCAGGTTAAACACAACAAACCCACACGTCAGTGCCGAAACTTCTTCCAGGTTAAACACAACAAACCCACACGTCAGTGCTGAAACTTCTTCCAGGTGAAACACAACAAACCCACACGGACCCGGAAATGACCCGGAAATGACAACCATATTACCGGAACCACAGTCCCACACCACATCTAGTCTCACATCAGCAGAGCCACAATATATTGATATAGTGATACAGGGGCGTGGCCACGTGGGGGCCCGGGGGGCCACGGCCGCTATTGCTCAGAGCACGGCCGCCCCGCTGGCCCCCCCGCCGGTGTGTGTGTGTGTTATAAACTGTATAGTGTACCATTTTGAGAATGTTGCGTTTGAATTGTTTCAGTTTGAATTGTTTTGAGTTGGAGTTGAATTTGGAGTTCGAGTTGGAATTGAGTGCTGTTTATCACCAATAAATGGAAATGTCAAGGATCAAGGATCAGGGATTTTTATTTGCCACATACGTAGAAATACTAACGCTAAACATGTAGTGACGTTGCATTTTGGATGTTCAACTTCTCCTGTGCAGTGGTGAAAGAAAGAAAGATCAAGAAAGAAAGTAACGAGGAGTAAAAGTGCAGTGTGTGTAAATCCAAGTGTAAAAGCCAGAGTGTGTGAGTGCAGCATGGCAAGTCCAAGTGATGCAGTTTATTTGGTTGTGTGGGTTCAGGACATGGACGTGTTGTCTTCATCGTGTACATTTCCCCTTCATGCCATTGATATTGCAATTGAAATACTAAAGGACATTTCTGTCTTCGGTCTCTACACTTTACAACACTTTAACCACGCCCCTTGCATTAGCAGCCGTGCATGGGACGTGCAGGTTTGATGGATGACACCACCCCACACCCTCTGGCGTTACACAGTCCATGGCATGGTTAAAAGGGCTATCATCATCATCTTCCAAAGTAGTTTTAAAATAGTAGTTTTGACAAGTGCCACCCTAATTAAATGGCTGGCCCCAGCTGCCCCCCTCCCCCAGTAAAAAGGTCCTGGCTACGCCCCTGTATTGCTATCTACTCATATATTTTCGTAATGTGTGTATGTGTGTGGTGTTAGTGTAGATAGTGGGACCGAAAACTAAAGCATTTATGATCCTAATTCTTTTGGGAGGTGGTAGGTATTGTCTCAGAGAGGAAGGGAAAAATCCCAGAAAATTAAAATTATGCATAATTATGCGTAAATATGCAAAATATTCATTTTTCTAAAAATGGCTAAAAACCCCTTTTCTCGGCATTTCAGGTGATTCTGAGCATCTTTGATTTTTTTCACCTATATAAAAAAAAATGTTTTGGCATTATGCAAAATAAATGCATTTTTGCAAAAATGCATTTATGATCCTAATTTTTTTGGGATGTGGTAGGTGTTGTTCCAGAGAGGACCAGAAAAATAGCAGAAAATTAAAAAAAATATAATAATTATGCATAATTATGCAAAATATGCATTTTCTAAAAATGGCTAAAAACCCCTTTTCTCGGCATTTCAGATGATTCTGAGCATTTGGGGGGAGGGAGTTGGAGTGGGGGGGGGTTTAGGGGCAGGATGAAGAGGAGGGAGATTTAGACGGGTGGAGAACCACACCGCTACATTGTAGCGGGGTTCTTCTAGTGTTGCTATAGTAGTGCTGTATCGCCCAGCTCCGGGTTCACCTGCAGTAGGCTGGACCGAGGCACCGCATGGGACAACGGGAGCCGTCTCCTGTCTCCTGGTCTTGACGGCCAAACCTCCACAGATGCTGCTCAGAGTGAGTTAAGGTGAGCGGCCTTCTGGTCTCCTATTCAGCGGCGCCTCAGCAGACTGAATGACGCACCTTCTCAGCTGCTCACGACTCCGTCAGTAAGGAGGCGCCCTACTGCTGTGGAGTAGCTGGTGAGGAGCTCCTGAGGACGTCTGGGGAGCCTGTGGGCTGCCTCGGGCATTAAAGTGGGACGTGCCCTTTCAGCTTGCCACCGCCCAGCAGTCAAACACACCCATTGGGGGGGTGGAAAGCGAGATGGGAGACGGGGTGCGTCTCGCAGACTGGGGGGGGGGGGTTGCAGTCTGACTCTGACACTTAATTTTTAATGTCCCAGGTGATTTTCTCATTTCCGGCCCGCTGATGTCAGAGCGCCATAACATCTGTAATAGTGCAGCAGTGATGTGGGTGCAGCGCTGCAGGGTGGAGGCTTCTCTGGACCAGTGTGTACATGACGTCCAGTACCGGCAGGTTTCACCGGGCTTGTGCACATCATGTGTTTTAGGGTTTAATGGCCCTTTAAAAACAAGGGAACACTGTTCAGATCGCTACCAAGACCAAACAATACCTTACTTTGTGGTGGCCTTCAAGTCTCAGAGGCTCACATGGAGGTCTGTATGCAGTCCGGAGACGTCGCCGGTCTGGGCCGGGCGGCGTGGGAGGACTGACGGCCACAGAGACTCGCATGTAAAACGAGCGAGAGAGCTGTCAGAGGGGAGGGGAAGGAGGGAGGCGGGGGTGGTGGAGAGGGCTGAGCGTAGCGGTCAGACACCGAGGGAACCGCCTCCAGCCTCGCCGCAGAACAATGGACTTCCTTCCTGCCTGTCGGCGTGAGGCCCACACAAACACTCTCCCAGAGCAGGACCACTCAGTCCAACACAGGCTGGTGAAAATAGATCTGTACTGTGTCGACACACACAGGTGTCAGCACACGGCCCTCAGAGGCGCGGGAAACACCCGCCTACGGGGTTCACACTGCCGGGGTAAACAGTACAGCACACAGCGTGCTCATCATCTGCACACAGACTTGCAACTCGCCCAAAACAATCTCAGCTCTCACCCCCATGCTCTCACCCATGCTCTCACCCATGCTCTCACCCACGCTCTCACCCCCATGCTCTCACCCCCATGCTCTCACCCATGCTCTCACCCATGCCCTCACCCATGCCCTCACCCATGCTCTCACCCATGCTCTCACCCCTGCTCTCACCCATGCTCTCACCCCCATGCCCTCACCCATGCTCTCACCCATGCTCTCACCCATGCCCGCACCCATGCTCTCACCCATGCTCTCACCCACGCTCTCACCCCCATGCCCTCACCCATGCTCTCACCCATGCTCTCACCCATGCTCTCACCCACGCTCTCACCCCCATGCCCTCACCCATGCCCTCACCCATGCTCTCACCCATGCTAGCACCCATGCTCTCACCCCTGCTCTCACCCATGCTAGCACCCATGCTCTCACCCCTGCTCTCACCCATGCTAGCACCCATGCTAGCACCCATGCTAGCACCCATGCTCTCAGCCATGCCCTCACCCATGCCCTCACCCCTGCTCTCACCCATGCCCTCACCCATACTCTCACCCATACTCTCACCCATGCCCGCACCCATGCTCTCACCCATGCTTGCACCCCATACTCTCACCCATGCCCTCACCCATGCTCGTCAGGACGTCACAGCTTTTCATCTTTTCCCCCACAGACTTCATTAGTTATTTGCTTGTTTGTTTGTTTGTTTATTTATTATTATTTATTTAGGAGAGAAGAATGACTCAGAGGTAAGCACAGCATCCAGCTCCCAGCAACCTCTCCAAACTATACGACCTATTTTTATTTATTTATTGCATAAATTAAATGGGTTATTTATTTATTCATTCATTTATTTATTAATTATTGTATTATTATTTGTTATTTATATTCTTATTTAAATGTATTATTTATTTAGGAGAGAATAATGGTTCAGAGCTTAGCACAGCATCCAGCTTGCTGTGCTGCCTGCCGCCCGTCACGCGGACACATCTACATACAGGAAGTGACCTACACGTGCGTCTTGACCCTGGTCTGCTCAACGCTTAAAGCATCTCTGGGTATTCAGCAAAAACACTTTACAATTCTAATGGTCAGGGTCACAGCATCAGATCAGCTACCGTCCTGTAACTGAACTGATGGATGCAGGTCAAAGGTCAAACCGTGGCCAAGCTGCATTTACAAACCCCAATTCCAGTGAAGTTGGGACGTTGTGTAAAACGGGAATAAAAACAGAAGACAATGATTTGCAAATCCTTTTCGACCTATATTCAAGTGAATACACTACAAAGACAAGATATTTAATGTTCACACTGATAAACTTCATTGTTTTTGACAATTTTGAATGTGATGCCTGCAACACGTTCCAAAGAAGCTGGGACAGGGGCAACAAAAGACCAGGAAAGTTGAGGAATGCTCAAAAAACACCTGTTGGGAACATTCCACAGGTGAACAGGTTAACTGGAAACAGGGGAGTGTCATGATTGGGTATAAAAGGAGCATCCCGAAAGGCTCAGTCGTTCACAAGCAAGGATGGGGCGAGGTTCACCACTTTGTGAACAACTGTGTGAGCAAATAGTCCAACAGTTTAAGAACAACGTTTCTCAACGTACAACTGCAAGGAATTTAGGGATTTCATCATCTCCAGTCCATAATATCATCACAAGATTCAGAGAATCCGGAGAAATCTCTGCACGTAAGCGACAAGGCTGAAAACCAACACTGAATGCCTGTGACCTTCGACCCCTCAGGAGGCACTGCATTAAAAACTGACATCATTGTGTAAAGGATATTACCAGGTGGGCTCAGGAACACTTGGGAAAACCATCGTCAGTTACCACAGTTCGTCGCTACATCTACAAGTGCAAGTTAAAACTCTACCATGCAAAGCCAAAGCCAGATATCAACACCACCCAGAAACACCGCCGGCTTCTCTGGACCCGAGCTCATCTGAGATGGACTGACGCAAAGTGGACAAGTGTGCTGTGGTCTGACGAGTCCACATTTCACATTGTTTTTGGAAATCATGGACGTCGTGTCCTCTGGGCTAAAGAGAATATTAGCATATTAGCAGGAGGACAGCAATACTGTTAGCAGCAGGACAGCATTACTGTTGGCAGGAGGACAGCAATACTGTTGGCAGGAGGACAGCATATTAGCAGGAGGACAGCATTACTGTTAGCAGGAGGACAGCATATTAGCAGGAGGACAGCATATTAGCAGGAGGACAGCATTGCAGTTAGCAGGAGGACAGCATATTAGCAGGAGGACAGCATTGCAGTTAGCAGGAGGACAGCATATTAGCAGGAGGACAGCACTGCTGATAGCAGGAGGACAGCATTGCTGTTAGCAGGAGGACAGCATTACTGTTAGCAGGAGGACAGCATATTAGCAGGAGGACAGCATTACTGTTAGCAGGAGGCCAGCATATTAGGAGGACAGCACTGCTGTTAGCAGGAGGACAGCATTGCTGTTAGCAGGAGGATAGCATATTAGCAGGAGGATAGCATTGCTGTTAATAGGAGGACAGCATATTAGCAGGAGGACAGCATATTAGCAGGAGGACAGCATTACTGTTAGCAGGAGGATAGCATATTAGCAGGAGGATAGCATTGCTGTTAGCAGGAGGACAGCATATTAGCAGGAGGACAGCATATTAGCAGGAGGACAGCATTACCGTTAGCAGGAGGACAGCATATTAGCAGGAGGACAGCATTTGCTGTTAGCAGGAGGACAGCATTACTCATAGTATTACTGCGAGTCACCAATAAGAAACACCCAGTGTGTTTACATAGTCCGCATGCCAGAGCCGCATGTGAGACCAGTTAGCGCGTCCTGCAGCAGACCCCAGCAGGGCCGCGCTCTTCATGTACGCCGCCACGCTGCGTCAGAGGAGGTCTGACGTGTCTCCGCAGGGGGTACCGTGTTCACGGCATCCACAGGAAGATCGGGTTAGACTCTCGGATGGTCCATACCTCTCTTGGTTTTCATACTGACTCTGGTTTCCTCTCTCCCAGCTCCCGGCATGAGCAGCACCTCCCTCATCCTGTAACCGCCACCTCCATCCGCCCACCAGCATCTCCCCCCGCAACCCGGCCGATATCTTACACATGACCTGATGCTGCCTGCACGCGCCCTGCTCCCACCTCCCACGTCTTGTTCAGACTCCCAGTGTGACCTGAAAGGGAGCGGCTCGACTGCTGAGTCCTGCCACTTTCTGGCTGCTTACGCCCGACTGTTCCTCATGTCCGTTACTCGTGTGCGTTACTCGTGACTTACTCGTGTCTGTTATTCGTGTCTTACTCGTGTCTGTTATTCGTGTCTTTTACTTATGTACACTACCGTTCAAAAGTTTGGGATCACCCAAACAATTTTGTGTTTTCCATGAAAAGTCACACTTATTCACCACCATATGTTGTGAAATGAATAGAAAATAGAGTCAAGACATTGACAAGGTTAGAAATAATGATTTGTATTTGAAATAAGATTTTTTTTACATCAAACTTTGCTTTCGTCAAAGAATCCTCCATTTGCAGCAATTACAGCATTGCAGACCTTTGGCATTCTAGCTGTTAATTTGTTGAGGTAATCTGGAGAAATTGCACCCCACGCTTCCAGAAGCAGCTCCCACAAGTTGGATTGGTTGGATGGGCACTTCTTTGAGCAGATTGAGTTTCTGGAGCATCACATTTGTGGGGTCAATTAAACGCTCAAAATGGCCAGAAAAAGAGAACTTTCATCTGAAACTCGACAGTCTATTCTTGTTCTTAGAAATGAAGGCTATTCCATGCGAGAAATTGCTAAGAAATTGAAGATTTCCTACACCGGTGTGTACTACTCCCTTCAGAGGACAGCACAAACAGGCTCTAACCAGAGTAGAAAAAGAAGTGGGAGGCCGCGTTGCACAACTGAGCAAGAAGATAAGTACATTAGAGTCTCTAGTTTGAGAAACAGACGCCTCACAGGTCCCCAACTGGCATCTTCATTAAATAGTACCTGTTAGAGCCTGTTTGTGCTGTCCTCTGAAGGGAGTAGTACACACCGGTGTAGGAAATCTTCAATTTCTTAGCAATTTCTCGCATGGAATAGCCTTCATTTCTAAGAACAAGAATAGACTGTCGAGTTTCAGATGAAAGTTCTCTTTTTCTGGCCATTTTGAGCGTTTAATTGACCCCACAAATGTGATGCTCCAGAAACTCAATCTGCTCAAAGAAGTGCCCATCCAACCAATCCAACTTGTGGGAGCTGCTTCTGGAAGCGTGGGGTGCAATTTCTCCAGATTACCTCAACAAATTAACAGCTAGAATGCCAAAGGTCTGCAATGCTGTAATTGCTGCAAATGGAGGATTCTTTGACGAAAGCAAAGTTTGATGTAAAAAAAATCTTATTTCAAATACAAATCATTATTTCTAACCTTGTCAATGTCTTGACTCTATTTTCTATTCATTTCACAACATATGGTGGTGAATAAGTGTGACTTTTCATGGAAAACACGAAATTGTTTGGGTGATCCCAAACTTTTGAACGGTAGTGTATATAACTCGTGTCTGTTACTCATGGCTGTTACTCGTGTCTGTTACCCGTGTCTGTTATTCATGACTGTTACCCGTGTCTGTTACTCTTGTCTGTTACCCATGTCTGTTACTCGTGTCTGTTACCCGTGTCTGTTACTCTTGTCTGTTACTCTTGACTGTTACCCGTGTCTGTTACTCTTGTCTGTTACCCGTGTCTGTTACTCTTGACTGTTACCCGTGTCTGTTACTCGTGTCTGTTACCCGTGTCTGTTATTCATGACTGTTACCCGTGTCTGTTACTCTTGTCTGTTACTCTTGACTGTTACCCGTGTCTGTTACTCTTGTCTGTTACCCGTGTCTGTTACTCTTGACTGTTACCCGTGTCTGTTACCCGTATCTGTTACTCTTGACTGTTACCCGTGTCTGTTACTCTTGTCTGTTACCCGTGTCTGTTACTCTTGACTGTTACCCGTGTCTGTTACCCGTGTCTGTTACTCTTGACTGTTACCCGTGTCTGTTACTCTTGTCTGTTACCCGTGTCTGTTACCCGTGTCTGTTACTCGTGTCTGTAACTCATGTATATAACTCATGACTGTTACCCGTGTCTGTTACTCTTGTCTGCTACCCGTGTCTGTTACTCTTGTCTGTAACTCATGACTGTTACCCGTGTCTGTTACTCTTGTCTGTTACCCGTGTCTGTTACTCTTGTCTGTTACCCGTATCTGTTACCCGTGTCTGTTACTCGTGTCTGTAACTCATGTATATAACTCATGACTGTTACCCGTGTCTGTTACTCTTGTCTGCTACCCGTGTCTGTTACTCTTGTCTGTTACTCATGACTGTTACTCTTGTCTGTTACCCGTGTCTGTTACCCGTGTCTGTTACTCTTGTCTGTAACTCATGACTGTAACTCATGACTGTTACTCGTGTCTGTTACCCGTGTCTGTTACTCATGTCTGTAACTCATGTCTGTTACTCGTGTCTGTTACTCATGTATAGATATACTCATCTATATATATTCCAGAAAAGAAATTTGTTTTCAAAATATTGACCATTGGCGAGGTACAAAGCTGAGGAAAAGTAACTTCCAGGTCAGTTGTTTCGTGTTAAATTAGTACGCGGTCACCTCACAACTCCCCCTTGACGGACGAACGTGTTACAATGGTGAATATTTATCAGCTGCTACTATAAGAACTGCAAAAATCTCACGTGCATATTCATGCATTGTGTATATTATGAACTATTCTGTTCTTTTTTATCATAAATGATATCAAACTGCATATATACATGCATTATTACATACATCATTATTACATACAGCATTATTACATACATCATTATTACATACAGCATTATTACATACAGCATTATTACATACATGCATCAAAGAAATGCACCATCGTGAAATGTGTTCCGAAGAAGTTTTACAACTAATAGTTGAAAAAACCCCAACTAAACCATGACATGCTTTTGCCATCTTAAAATGATTGTATTATTATTATTTTATTATTATTTCTGTTATTATTATTATTGTTGCTATTTTATTATTATTATCATTATTATTATTATTATTGTTGTTGTTGTTGTTGTTGTTTTATTATTATTTAATTACTATCAAACTGCAGCTTGTGAATTTTCAGGATCATCAACATCAGAAAACTTTTTCCTGATGGTTTTCAGTTTCTCTGTAGTGCGCGTGGATGGGTTTAATGAATTAGTAAAGCAACACATACATCTAAATAATCTGAGTTATGTCAGTATAATTATCCATAGTTTACTTTAAAACTTCAGCTGGAAATGAATGGTTTATCTGTCCTCTAAGATTAATACATTTTCAGACAAGCTCGTGTCAGCAGAGAAGCTTTCTACAAGGGTGGCTGTGTTTCCTTCCGACCACTGTGAAGCACCGTGAAGAACCGTTAAACACCGTGAAGAACCGTGAAGCACCGTGAAGAACCGTGAAGCACCGTGAAGAACCGTTAAACACCGTGAATCACCGTGAAGAACCGTGAAGCACCGTGAAGAACCGTGAAGCACCGTGAAGCACCGTGAAGAACCGTGAAGCACCGTGAAGAACCGTTAAACACCTTGAATCACCGTGAATCACCGTGAATCACCGTGAAGCACCGTGAAGAACCGTGAAGCACCGTGAATCACCGTGAAGAACCGTGAAGCACCGTGAAGAACCGTGACTCACCGTGAAGAACCGTGAAGCACCGTGAAGAACCGTGAAGAACCGTGAAGCACCGTGAAGCACCGTGAAGAACCGCGAAGCACCGTGAAGAACCGTGACTCACCGTGAAGCACCGTGAAGCACCGTGAAGAACCGTGACTCACCGTGAAGAACCGTGAAGCACCGTGAAGAACCGTGAAGCACCGTGAAGAACCGTGACTCACCGTGAAGAACCATGAAGCACCGTGAAGAACCGTGAAGCACCGTGAAGCACCGTGAATCACCGTGAAGCACCGTGAAGAACCGTGAAGAACCGTGAAGAACCGTGAAGCACCGTGAAGCACCGTGAATGTGCTTCTTGTAAAAATAGTCACACCAACATGTTGTGGTGGCTTCTCCTGGTTTCAGAAGTCCTGACCCCAAGCAAACCACTGTATTTACTGACAACTTCCTGCTTCATAAGTACACACAAACACACACACACACACGCACACATACACACACACAGGGACAAAGTGATAAGCCTACATCAAAGGCAAGAGCTCCATGCAGCGGAGCTGTTGGAAACATCATCAGCATTTAAGTGCTGTGAAAGTTATTGCTGCATACAAATGAATGAACACTTGCTGCAGTTCTGCTCTGAGTGTCTGCCAGGAGAAGGTTGGAAAAAACACAAGAATGGAGAACGAGACTGAAAAAGAAAAGAAGACTTCCTCACAAGGCAACACAACCAGTCATTTGACATTTCAGTCCAATTGCACACGATCCTACACTAACAGAAGCAATATCAGAAGCACTAACAGAAACACTAATAGAAACACAAACAGAAACACTAATAGAAAGACTAACAGAATCTCTAACAGACACACTAATAGAAACACTAATACAAACACTAACAGAAACACGAAGGAAAACGCTAATAGAAACACTAATAGAAAGGCTAATAGAAACGCTAATAGAAACACTAACACAAACACTAATAGAAACACTAACAGAAACACTAACAGAAACACTAATAGAAACACTAACAGAAACACTAACAGAAACACTAATAGAAACACTAATAGAAACACTAATAGAAACACTAACAGAAACACTAACAGAAACGCTAACAGAAACGCTAATAGAAACACTAATAGAAACACTAACAGAAACACTAACAGAAACACTAATAGAAACACTAACAGAAACATTAATAACAAGACTAACAGAAACAGTAATAGAAAGACTAACAGAAACACTAACAGAAACACTAATAGAAACACTAACACAAACACTAATAGAAACACTAATAGAAACACTAACAGAAACACTAACAGAAACACTAATAGAAACACTAACACGCACACTAATAGAAACACTAATAGAAACACTAATAGAAACACTAATAGAAACACTAACAGAAACACTAACAGAAACACTAACAGAAACACTAATAGAAACACTAACAGAAACACTAATAGAAACACTAACAGAAACACTAATAGAAACACTAACAGAAACACTAATAGAAACACTAACAGAAACACTAACAGAAACACTAATAGAAACACTAATAGAAACACTAACAGAAACACTAACAGAAACACTAATAGAAACACTAATAGAAACACTAACAGAAACACTAACAGAAACACTAACAGAAACACTAACAGAAACACTAATAGAAACACTAATAGAAACACCAACAGAAACACTAATAGAAACACTAACAGAAACAGTAATAGAAACACTAACAGAAACACTAATAGAAACACTAACAGAAACACTAACAGAAACACTAATAGAAACACCAACAGAAACACTAATAGAAACACTAATAGAAACACTAATAGAAACATTAACACAAACACTATTAGAAACACGAACAGAAACACTAACAGAAACACTAATAGAAACACTAATAGAAACACTAACACCAACACTAATAGAAACACTAACAGAAACACTAACACAAACACTAATAGAAACACTAATAGAAACACTAATAGAAACACTAACACAAACACTAATAGAAACACTAATAGAAACACTAACAGAAACACTAATAGAAACACTAATAGAAACACTAACAGAAACACTAATAGAAACACTAATAGAAACACTAACAGAAACACTAACAGAAACACTAATAGAAACACTAATAGAAACACTAACAGAAACACTAATAGAAACACTAACAGAAACACTAACAGAAACACTAACAGAAACACTAATAGAAACACCAACAGAAAGACTAATAGAAACACCAACAGAAAGACTAATAGAAACACTAACAGAAACACTAACAGAAACACTAACAGAAACACTAATAGAAACACCAACAGAAACACTAATAGAAACACTAACAGAAACACTAATAGAAACACTAATAGAAACACTAATAGAAACACCAACAGAAACACTAATAGAAACACTAACAGAAACACTAACAGAAACACTAATAGAAACACTAACAGAAACACTAATAGAAACACCAACAGAAACACTAATAGAAACACTAACAGAAACACTAACAGAAACACTAACAGAAACACTAATAGAAACACTAACAGAAACACTAACAGAAACACTAATAGAAACACTAACAGAAACACTAATAGAAACACCAACAGAAACACTAATAGAAACACCAACAGAAAGACTAATAGAAACACTAACAGAAACACTAACAGAAACACTAATAGAAACACTAACAGAAACACTAATAGAAACACTAACAGAAACACTAATAGAAACACTAATAGAAACACTAACAGAAACACTAACAGAAACACTAACAGAAACACTAACCGCCTAATATAAACTCTAATAGACCAATATAAACTCTAATAGGCTAATATAAACTATTAGACTAATATAAACTCTAATAGACTAATATAAACTCTATTAGACCAATATAAACTCTAATAGGCTAATATAAACTCTAATAGGCTAATATAAACTCTATTAGACTAATATAAACTCTAATAGACTAATATAAACTCTAATCGGCTAATATAAACTCTAATCGGCTAATATAAACTCTAATAGACCAATATAAACTCTAATAGACTAATATAAACTCTAATAGACCAATATAAACTCTAATAGGCTAATATAAACTCTATTAGACTAATATAAACTCTAATAGGCTAATATAAACTATTAGACTAATATAAACTCTA
Organism: Lampris incognitus; assembly: GCF_029633865.1. Lineage (NCBI taxonomy): Eukaryota > Metazoa > Chordata > Actinopteri > Lampriformes > Lampridae > Lampris > Lampris incognitus. Next base: position 49,821,086 of record NC_079223.1, on the reverse strand, counting down.
ATAGACTAATGTAAACTCTATTAGACCAATATAAACTCTAATAGGCTAATATAAACTCTATTAGACTAATATAAACTCTAATAGACTAATATAAACTCTATTAGACCAATATAAACTCTAATAGGCTAATATAAGCTCTAATAGGCTAATATAAACTCTAATAGGCTAATATAAGCTCTAATAGGCTAATATATACTCTAACAGACCAATATAAAGGGTTCTGTGCAGAGTCACACACACACCGTGGAGGCTGAAGTGAACACAGTTTCTCCTGCCGGTGTGACGCACACAAACGTCTTTTCACACAACGGGAAGCAGAGTCAGCCTCAAACACAGAAGCTGATGACTGAAGCTTTAAACCAAAGACCGTCCCCCAACTATACTCCCACGTCACACCTCACACATATTTATATTGGGGCGAATTCGGGGGGCAACCGCAGGAACCGCCGCAGCCGGGTCGCGAACCTGTGGCTTCCGCACCGAGATAGAAACCGCTAACCGCTCGACTAAAGGGCCCGACCCGTCAGCCAAGGGCTACCGAGCCTATTCATTCGTGATCGTTACATGGCAACTCCGGTTCTTCTTTCCAATGCCTTGCTCAGGGGCACAGGCAGGAGTATTAACCCTAACATGCATGTCTTTTTGATGGTGGGAGGAAACCGGAGCACCCGGGGGAAACCCACGCAGACACGGGGAGAACATGCAAACTCCACACAGAAAGGAGCTGGGACGGCCTGGGGTTCGAACCCAAGACCTTCTTGCTGTGAGGCAACAGAGATAACCAGTGGGCCACCCACCGTGTTGCCCAAACTAAAACCTCTATCGTTTCTTAGTGGTGTCAATATCGGGCCGAAATGCAGATACTGTCATGACGCACGACTTAAATTCATGACGAACCAGCTTCCTGCACGCTCGGCTTTTACTCATCTTCTGATGAAGAGGAACGATGAAGACCATGTCGGATAACCACACACGTTTCTGCATCACTTAACTGAGCTTTAAAGAACAACAGGATTCAGTAATCCCCAACAACATCACTCCCTCAGTCATCTTTTGCAACGTTTTCTAGAAATGCTCCCATTTTCAGCCAGGCTGGCAGAAGAAGGCCCGGGGTAACCCGTCCTCGCCTGATGCCCCGCCCACGACACGTCATCTGCTGCGCACAGCCTTTCGGCTGCAAGGCAAACCATCCGCTCAAGACTTCACTTTCAGAATCGAACCTCAGTTTGACTTGCCTACAGTTTACAGCTCCTTTACACCAGCAGCTGTTTTAAAGTCTCAAGTTTCAACGTCATTTCCGGGCTAACGTCCATTTCACCCTCTTCTCAAAATGACTCAGCATCCTCTTCTCCTCCATCTTCTGTCATCTTCTGCAAACGCTAAGGGAGTAAGGGTATTAGACTAACACACACACACACACACACACACACACACACACACACACACACACACACACACACACACACACTCTCTCTCTCTCTCTCAGACCACCCCGTGGGGCCACGTGTGTAGAGTATGTGAACACAAACTTGGACACAGAACATCTGGCGAGGAGAGGAGAAGGGGGACCAGAGAGGAGCATCCTGGGACACAGAACATCTGGCGAGGAGAGGAGAAGGAGGAGCAGAGAGGAGCATCCTGGGACACAGAACATCTGGCGAGGAGAGGAGAAGGAGGAGCAGAGAGGAGCACCCTGGGACACAGAACATCTGGCGAGGAGAGGAGAAGGGGGACCAGAGAGGAGCATCCTGGGACACAGAACATCTGGCGAGGAGAGGAGAAGGGGGACCAGAGAGGAGCATCCTGGGACACAGAACATCTGGCGAGGAGAGGAGAAGGAGGAGCAGAGAGGAGCACCCTGGGACACAGAACATCTGGCGAGGAGAGGAGAAGGGGGACCAGAGAGGAGCACCCTGGAGTTACGGTGGAAGATAGTATCTTGACAGTAGGTATGTGGGACAGCCCTGCATGGTCCAGTCCCCTGCTCATCGCAGTGAGGTGAAGAGATGGGGCTCCTTGAAGAGTTTGAACAAAGCGTTTTATCGAGACAACAGCGCAGAACCCTTCTCTGCACTTTACTGTGGTGTTCTCACGTCCTACTTCCTCTGTGGTGTTCAGAGCGTCTCCTCCTGGCGGCGCATCTGAGTGTTTGTCTCGACACGCTGGGTCCTCCGTCTGAGCTGGTTTATCCGGCACCAACCACACGTTACTAACGGGTCCATGATGCGCTCCGGCCGCTCTACACCACCGCCTTCTGCTGTCGCAGAGGGCGATAGAGAGGGGGGGGGTAGCTGGGAACCGCCGCAGCCGGGACGCGAACCCGGGTCTCCCGCCCAACGGGCGACTAGGTTAACCGGTCGACTAAAGGGTCCGACCCGTCAGCCAAGAGCTGGCGAGTCTACACATCCGTGCTCGTGACACTACCCCCCTCCTTCGGGAAGCGCGTCCCCGCGCTTCAGCATACCAGCTCCCTCGCGCCTCTGGGCGCATGCGCTTCCAATGGCCTCACCATCCCACTTCTGACATCGTGGAAGTGATCTTCCACATTTAAGGCTGCGGGGGGGGGGCGGGGGGGGGGGCGTGCAGATGCAGATAGCGCTGCACAAACCTAGGCGCATCTGTGGTTATGGAGGCTAGCGCTACTAGCTGCACCCCTCCTGACCAACAGGTAGCCATGGAGACGGAGCCTGATGACGGTCATAAAAAGGAGCAAACAAAATCACACGCAGAAACTGATGAAGAGGGTCAGACAGACGGTGAAGAGGAGCGTACTTGACTTGGATGGATTCGTGCAAACGTGAGGGTGTGGGGGTGCGGGGATGAGGAGACGGAGAGGTCGAGTTAATTCCGTTTACTCGCCACACAAAACAACACCGATACAGCACAATCTCTCGGGGCAACAAGCTAAGCCTAGGGCGGCGCCATTGTCCGGAGACGGACTGTGTGTTGTGAGTCGTGGTGGCTTCTGGTCGGAGCCGTTCGTCCCACCAGACACGCATCTATTCTGCCTGGCGTCACCGACGGGGCTACTGCTCTCAAGCTTTTCCTAACCATCCCTGCCAACCACCCCAAGTGCTGAGAGATCCGTTTCCAAACTGAAAAGCATCAAACACCATCTGAGAAGTGATATGTGCCAGGTCAGACTCTGGACTAGCGATTCTCGGCAGCCATTCCAACATGTACCCTGGCTCTTCCAAATGACAGAAGCTAAGCAGGTGTGGGCTTGGCTAGTACTTGGATGGGAGACCTCCCGGGAAACCGAGTTGCTGCTGGAAGTGGTGTTGGTGGGCCAGTAGGATGCAGTCTTCTCTCTGGTCCTGATAAAAACAACAAATACCAAATCCCGGTACCCCAGGTGCAGTGACGGGGACACTGTGCTGTGGGAGATGCCGTCCTTCAGATGAGACGTTAAACCGAGGTCCTGACTCACTGTGGTCATTAAAGACCCCATGGGGTCCCCGGTGTCCTGGCAACATTCCCAACCTGGCTCTCTCCATCTGGCCATCTCATCATCCCCCATGTAACTGGCTCGATGACTCCTCCCTCTCCACCTCAAGCTGATGTGTGGTGAGCGCTCTGGTGCAAAATGGCTGCCGTGCACCACCCAGGTGGTGTTACACATGGTGGTGGTTGAAGTGAGTTACCCCCTTCAATGTGAAGCACTATGGGTGTCTAGAAAAGCGCCACATAAATGTAATGATGATGATGATGATGATGATGATGATGATGGGAGGTCAGCACGCTCACCGTTTGGATTTAACAAACACTGTGAGGGGATTGGCGTAGAGGAACGCAAGGAGGAAATGACGTCTTGGTCATTGTTAAAGGAAGAACACATGTTGTTATTATCAGAGTTATCTATTAATCGTGGAATCATGTGAACACAACGCTGTTTGTGTGTCTGTTTTCTGTGCTCGTTCATGAATGGCCGGTCCATTAGACTCGTGTGTTCGTTCTGTGCGGGCTACCAGAACACCTGGCTCGGCCTGGGTGGAGCGGCTGCAGCTTGTTTCGGCCCACTGCCGTGGTACCGGTTGTGCTTGGCTTGTGTGTTGGTTAGTGTTACATGGTTTGTGTGATGGTTTTATTCCCAGTTGAGTGATGAGAAGGTGGCATTCACTACTAACCTCGCTATCTTACCCAGCTCGTGATACACGCTGCACGGTGTAGTCGCGGAACTGTTGCGTGCATGCATGCGTGTGTGTGTGTGCGCGCGCGCTTGTAATATTTGGTTTTTAGTTCATTTTGCTGACGTCACTACAACCGCACTCCCATTGCAAAGGGTCCTACGCCCCCTCCCTGCAGAGGGGGGGGGGGGGGCACAGGATTTTACAGTACGCCACAGCAAAGAGGCCATCTATGTGAAGACAATCCCTGAACCGACAGGGGGCGCTAAGAGTACATCTGTCACCATCTTACAACGCTGTGATTGCAGCTATTCCCCAACCCTCTGTGAGCAGTACATATGGCCATGGCAACGCAGTCAATGGTCACGCTAATCTGCACCCGAAACTGGTCGTTACGCCACGGTATTGTTTATAAGGGTGGGGGTGTATGGTTTGTAAGGGTGGGGTGTATGGTTTCTAAGGGTGGGGTTTCTAAGGGTGGGGTGTATGGTTTATAAGGGTGGGGGTGTATGGTTTGTAAGGGTGGGGTGTATGGTTTATAAGGGTGGGGGTGTATGGTTTGTAAGGGTGGGGATGTATGGTTTCTAAGGGTGGAGTTTATGGTTTATAAGGGTGGGGGTACCTGCAGTCACTGTATGGTTTATAAGGGTGGGGTGTATGGTTTGTAAGGGTGGGGGTGTATGGTTTGTAAGGGTGGGGGTGTATGGTTTATAAGGGTGGGGGTGTATGGTTTGTAAGGGTGGGGGTGTATGGTTTATAAGGGTGGGGGTACCTGCAGTCACTGTATGGTTTATAAGGGTGGGGGTACCTGCAGTCACTGTATGGTTTATAAGGGTGGGGTGTATGGTTTGTAAGGGTGGGGGTGTATGGTTTGTAAGGGCGGGGGTGTATGGTTTGTAAGGGTGGGGGTGTATGGTTTGTAAGGGTGGGGGTGTATGGTTTATAAGGGTGGGGGTGTATGGTTTGTAAGGGTGGGGGTGTATGGTTTATAAGGGTGGGGGTGTATGGTTTATAAGGGTGGGGGTGTATGGTTTGTAAGGGCGGGGGTGTATGGTTTGTAAGGGTGGGGGTGTATGGTTTGTAAGGGTGGGGGTGTATGGTTTGTAAGGGTGGGGGTGTATGGTTTATAAGGGTGGGGGTACCTGCAGGCAGGTGAGACTGGAGAGGTCTCTTAGATGATGGTGAACGGTTTCTCTCAATAAACGTGGTGTCCACGTGACCTAGACGTGGGGTCCACGTGACCTGATGGTGTCTCTGGGACGGTACTAATGACTAAAGTCTCCTAATTGGGTCCTTCCCGGGGAAGGTTGCCAGCGGAGCCGCCATTGCTGGGTTGGGACATGTGTCGGCCGGCAGAGGGTCGGGGTTGAGCTGGCGGCAGCGCGGCCCCAGACCGCCCAACCCCAACAAAGACCCCTTTCATGTGCAGCCACCACACAAGGCCGCCGTGGGAAAGCGCGAAGACGAGGCCGCCGTGGGACTCGGTCCAGCGGCCGTCTGTCAAGTCATTCACACACATAAACACTTGTTCTGGACGTGACGCGTCGGAGAGGTGCTGCACAGAGAAGTGGTCCTGCTGTCTCACGGCTCAGCGAGCTGAGCCGTGAGACAGCAGGACGGGTTGCAACCGGATGAGAGGTTCTTGCAGTCCACATACTACACTCTCCTGGTCTTGTTACCGGCCTGCATCGATTGCGCATTGACTGGAACGCCAAAGGCGGCGTCACAGTATCACAGTGAGAGGAGGAGTAAGGTATCACAGTGAGAGGATGAGTAAGCGGGGGGGGGGGGAGGAGGAGGGAGGAGGGGGCTGCGCCTCCTTCCAACCGCATGCGACAGTCGAACACAAATTGCCTTTTAGTTTAATGAACCCGAGGACCTCCGCCAAAAAAAGCCCCCCAGTAAAGAGGAGCTCCACACTCCCCCCCCCCTCACATCACTGCCACAGTAAAGAGGAGCTCCACACTCCCCCCCCTCACATCACTGCCACAGTAAAGAGGAGCTCCACACCCCCCCCCCTCACATCATTGCCACAGTAAAGAGGAGCTCCACACTCCCCCCCTCACCTCACTGCAGCGCCATGCCACAGTAAAGAGCTCCACACTTCCCCCCCTCACATCACTGCCACAGTAAAGAGGAGCTCCACACTCCCCCCCCTCACATCACTGCCACAGTAAAGAGGAGCTCCACACTCCCCCCCTCACCTCACTGCAACGCCATGCCACAGTAAAGAGGAGCTCCACACTCCCCCCCCTCACCTCACTGCCACAGTAAAGAGGAGCCAACCTGGACAGCCCACGTCAAGTACGGCCTGTAGACATACGCACTACCTACACACGCAACGCCGAGTTCTCAACACCCGCTGACTGACGCGTCCACGCGAAATCAAACTCACGACGACTCCACGAAGGGCGCAGCACTTGGTTCCGTCGGCGTTACCTGACGAGATGGGCGGTGAGACAGGCACTTTTGCTGCATTGAGTCAAACCACCGGTGAGACGGACCATGTGACCAAACTCTGCACCGTTATGGAGGACCTAACTGAGGACCTGACTGAAGCCAGATAGCGTTTCGCAGCGCCCCCCCCCCCAGACAAAAACAATACGAGCACGCCTCAGAGTCTACTTTGTATCCAGCGCAGAGTCGAGCCCCGGCCTGCGGTCCGCACGAGGGAATGTGGCGGAGGTGAGCTCTGCGGCGGCGGCGCTACACGTTCCCTCCGCGAGCCAGGGCGGCGCTTCCGGCGCATCCAGCAACCGCGTGCCAGGGCGACCGAGCAGGGCTGCTGCTCCAATCTGCGCCCCAACACACACACAAGCACGCATAGGATGCGCGTAGGACGCCCTGCGGCTCGTCCCGAAGCCCAACATGGAAGCGTCCCACCGACACACACACACACACACACACACACACACCGACACGCGCGTGCACGCGCGTGGCGCTCACCCGCGAGAGATTTTCAACGCGTCCAAAAAAAACTTCCAGAAACTGAGGCGGTTGTAGAGGAAAGCGGATTACCTGCTAGATGGTCCGTGGTCGGTTCTCTGTCGGTCATCATCCGCTGCTTCACCTCCGGTGGAGTCCTGTCGTCCACACAGCTGCACCACGCAATTTTCCCGGTTAATGCGAAAAAAAAACCGGATCGGCGAAAAAAGAGAGGGAGAGAAATCCCCCTCTGCGCTACTTTACTAACACCCCCGGCGAATCCCCCCCTCCTCTAGTCCCAGACCCTTTGTTTGGTTTGGGGGTCGACCTGTTCCGCCGAAGCCTTTTTCTCAATCGGGTCAAAATCTGCAAAGGCAGCGAGGATACGAGAAGCCCCAAAGACTTTCCAACTGTTAGCGGACCATGTGACGGCGAATTCTGCACCCCCGAAATAATGTGTACGCCTCACGCGCGATGGCGTCGCATGAACGCACACGCGCTCATTTAAAGTGGACCGGGACCATTTATTTCATGTACCCCGCGCGCAGGGCCAAGCTGAACCGCGACACGCGGGCTGTTTAAATCTTCTTCTCCTTTACTGGTCCAGACTAGTGACCCGGTTTTGCATATGAAGTGGTCTATAGCAGACCTGAAGCGCTCGCGTTTATCCAGTTGCAGTCCACCTGCTTTTGGTCTGCTACTTAAACCGTGTTAGTAATCTAAATGGATTTGAGGGGGGGGGGTGATCATATAATGCGAGAAAAAAAGATTTCCCAAAAAACCCGTGTCGTCGCGGAGACGCAGGAAACATATTCTTTTGGGGATACCAACTTTGACGGTACACCGTCTGTCCCGCCCCACCCATCAAGTGTCCTGGCTGTCCGGAGCAGGAATGTTTTCCCTCTTCTAACATGATCACCGGATGGGATGCTGCAATCCCGACCACATGTCAACCGAGCCAAATATCCAGCGGGCCAAGCCGGTCTGCGCCCAGGACTCTTCGGAAGAGCATCTCCTGAAGAGCCTCTCCTGAAGAAGGACCCTTTATAACCTCTTTATAGGCGGTAAATACCGGAACAGCTTTCCCTTAACTGGCTTCCAGCGAAGCTCAGAATATACATTTTGGAACCAAACAGAATCCCGTGTACAGTATTACACACACATCTAATCCGCTGCCCACATGAAGAGTGAACTAATGTGGATTTCAGCTCTGTTAGCGTCGAGCTGAAATCCACATCAGTCCCTCGTCATGGTGTTGCGTTGTTATTTTAAGACATGACTCAGACCTGTGAACAGCCAGAGGAGCCCCGCTTAAGAACCGAGGATTCACATCAGAATCTGAAAAATCAGAAAAGTCTTCATGTGTCCAAATTACATACAGAATATATGTAATTAAATAATTATTAATTAAGCAAATTAAATTAGTGAATAAGGTTAATTATTTACGAAAACATTAAGTAATGTAAAAAGAAATTACATACAGATGGCAGAACAAGCAGCACAAGCAGGCCATTCATGCCGCTCATAAGTAATAATGCTCATAAGTAATAATGCTCATAATATTGCATAATATTGTTCATAATGTTGCTCATAAGTAATAATGCTCATAATATTGCATAATAGTGCTCATAATATTGCTCATAAGTAATAATGCTCATAATATTGCATAATATTGTTCATAATATTGCTCATAAGAAATAATGCTCATAATATTGCATAATAGTGCTCATAAGTAACAATGTTCACAATATTGCATAATATTGCTCATAATATTGCATAAAATTGTTCATAATATTGCTCATAAGTAATAACACTCCTAATATTGCATAATATTGTTCATAATATTGCTCATAACTAATAATGCTCATAATATTGCATAATATTGCTCATAATATTGCATAATAGTGCTCATAATATTGCTAATAAGTAATAATGCTCATAATATTGCATAATAGTGCTCATAATATTGCTCATAATATTGCATAATATTGTTCATAATATTGCTCATAAGTAATAACACTCATAATATTGCATAATATTGTTCATAATATTGCTCATGAGTAATAATGCTGATAATATTGCACAATAGTGCTCATAATATTGCTAATAAGTAATAATGCTCATAATATTGCTCATAACATTGCACAATATTGCTCATAATATTGCTCATAAGTAATAATGTTGCACATTTGGGCGCTGGTGTTGCAATTATAAACAGGTATGTAAAATACATGTGCACAACTGCCCAGCACAGTGGATGGTAGTAGGGGCACAGTGTGCACAGTGACAGGACTAGAGGTCATAGGGTGGGAGTCAATATCATCTGGCAGGGCTGAGAAGATGGCGCTTGCAAAAATTATGTCATAGTGGTGTGCTTTCTTGGCGTGTATAATCTGCTAGCGGATGGTACCTGATGGTAGCTGATAGTGGTACCTGATGGAACAGATGGTAGGTAACCAGATGGGTGTGGATAGACTCGTAGTTTAACAAATACTTTGGGGTCAGATGTAACAATACTTTACAAGCATTCAGTAAAATTAATTTTACACCCAGTTGGTAACCAGTGAAGAAAATTAAAGTGTGGATGTGATAATGTCTGTATGGTGAATGCTAGTTTAGATTCATGCAAGGACGAGGAGCTTCACAAGCCTGAACACAGAGATGAAAGCACGAATGGCTTTCTACTGATCACCTAGATCTCCTTCTTCTTTCAGCTTTTCCGCTGTTTTTCAGGGGTCGCCACAGCAGATTTTACAGTTTTCATCAGGATCTGTAAGGGCACAACACCAATGCTGGCCGTTGTTAAACCGGGCCTCGACCGATCCGGTATGGTCTTGTCAATCCGCATACCGGTTTGGCAAACTTTTACATCGGATGCCCTTTCAACAGATCACCCAAATACGAACAAACAAAAAAAGAAGCTTAATCTTGGAAATTACCCCCAGTTCAAACAAGCAAGACTGGTCATCACATTTCTTCACAAGTCTAATTATAAACCTGCCTTTGTCAGTGGTGTAGTGGTCGTTGAGAAGGTAGGCCTACTGCAGCCTAGATGGTAGATCACTAAAGAGAACAGGGTATGCTCTCCTATATATTTCAATGGCTTTTTGGCTGATAGGTGACTACACTGTAAATGGACAGTAAAAGGTGAGTATACTACGTTTATCTGCGTATACAATTTACAATGTAATCCCCCAAAACATCGCTGGCATTTTGTCTTGATTCTTGCTTGGGCCCGGTGTGCGTTTCCCTTGGCCGTTCTGCTCGGTCCCTACCTTCACCCCTTCAGCCTTCTCGAGCTGAGTCTGCATTTGGGTCGTCCACCTGTCTGCCCTGCTCTCATTCCTAACAGCAGCCAAAAATGGAGGCGAGTTTTACACTGGCCGATGGAGGGCCAAGTTTATTGTGGTACTGATTGAAAAAATGTTGATACGATGATACGATTGATGTTTTGTTTAAATGTTCCCTGCAAAAATAACAAAAATAACTTTTTTTATGGCTTTTTCTTTAAACTGACTAGGTTGTTGAAGTCACTGGGATTCAGGGGTAAAATTCTATACACAGTCTATTTAAATAAACAATATACAAAATTTAAATAAATATCGTGTTTATAGATGATGTGACAAAAAGAAAGAACAGGGAGGTGGGTCTAAAGCCCATCCAGGGGGAACTCAACATAATGAAGAAGTGATGACGATGATGATGATGATGATTATAATGAAGAAATGTTAAAGATAGGGTCTGATTTAAGTGTCGTGTCCATAATGCATACCCAGTATTCAAATTTATAGGTCTAAAATGGCCTTTTTTCCTCCCTCACTTTCTGACCCCTGTGGTGATATGCGATAATTGCTGTCATCTTTAAGCATTACAAATTCCAGGGATCCCAGGGATCCAAGAGAAGAATTCATGACACACACAATCCCAGGGATCCCATGGATCCCATGGATCCTAGAGAGGAATTCATAGAACCCCAAATCCCAGGGATCCCAGGGATCCTAGACAGGAATTCATAGCACCCCCACTCCCAGGCATCCCAGGGATCCTAGGGAGGAATTCATAGTATCCCACCCAATCAGTGAACTGGGTTTAGCTAATATTGTGGCGTTGGTTGGCAAAAGTCTTTATAAGCTTTTTCTGACAAATTTGCTCACTAGTGGAAACATCTTTTCCTCTTCTTCAAACTTGATGCTACCTGCCTCCTTCCGCATTGTGGCTGCTTTGCTGAAAGATGCATCACTATGCACCTTACCATTTACATTGAAAAGTTGTGCCAAACAGTAAGCATTAAAATGAGCAGATACAAAATATCCAGGATTTGGATATTTGTGGATTATCCGTTGTCTTGAATATGAAAGGGATCCAATAATCCAAAAGAACATTTATTTTAATGTAAATCTTGAAGCTGGTAGTCCATTGATATTCAGTACTTTATAGTGTCAAAGTTTACACCATGATGATCTATAATGATTAAAACTTACCTTTTTACAGCAGGAGTTTCCAAAAATGTTCATGCTGTGACCCACCCATGGAAAAACTTTTTGTCCACCAAATACCTTTGTGCAGTAAAATAAGAACACGTTCTCATTCATTGTCAAAAAGCCAGATAGTTAACAATCCTCTCTGCGTTGTTCATCACTGCAATATTTCCCTTTTCAGTCTTCAGTCATGGGTACATTAGAGGGACAGCTCAGGTTGGATGGTTTGGAGACAAAGCAAGAGAGACAAGATTGAGATAGTTTGGACACGTGTGGAGGAGAGATGCTGGGTATACTGGGAGAAGGATGCTGAATATGGAGCTGCCAGGGAAGAGGAGAAGAGGAAGGCCAAAGAGGAGGTTTATGGATGTGGTGAGGGAGGACATGCAGGTGGCTGGTGTGACAGAGGAAGATGCAGAAGACAGGAAGAGATGGAAACGGAGGATCCGCTGTGGCGCCCCCTAACGGGAGCAGCCGAAAGTAGCAATAGTAGTCTTCAGTCATGTCCCACTAATGATCAAACCTAACACAGAACATTAAATATCACATTGTCAAAATTGAATATATTTATTTGTCTATTTTAGCTATATTTTAGAAGACAATTAAATCATTGAATTGTTGTCACTGATTTAAAAAATATGAAGTCAAGTCAAGTCAAGTAGATGTTGCAAGATCCAAAGATGAAGTAAAATTAAATGCAAACATATGGATTTGCATTTAGAATTAATAACAAAAAATCAAGCATGTTCTTCCTGCTGCTTAGAATATTGTGGAGCTTGTGATAACATATTTACAGGATGCAGATGCTGTACGATCTAACCAACTACTTTAAATGTCAAATACTTTTATGAAAGCAGGCCTAAACACGATAAGTTCATGCTGACTTGTAAAGTATCAACCAATGCATATTAGGGTGTGTTGTTGCAAAACTGGCGGCACGGTGGTGCAGTGGTCAGCACGGTCGCCTCACAGTGAGAATGTCCTGGGTTCGACCCCCAGGGTAAGCCAAACCTTGGGGTCATCCCGGGTCATTCTCAGTGTGGAGTTTGCATGTTCTCCCTGTGTCTGTGGTGGTTTCCTCAGGGGGCTCTGGTTTCCTCCCACAGTCCAAACACAAGTAGGTCAGGTGAATCGGCCGTACTAAATTGTCCCTAGGTGTGTGTATGTGTGTGTGTGTGTGTGTGTGTGTGTGTGTGTGTGTGTGTGTGTGTGTGCCCCCACCTGCCGCCCAATGGCTGCTGGGATAGGCTCCAGCATCCCCGCGACCCTGAGAGCAGGATAAGCGGTTTGGATAACGGATGGAAGTCAAGTTAATTTCATTTATAGCCAATGATCATAAAATACAAAATTTGCCTCAGGGCGCTTTACAGCAACACAACCTACTATCCTTAGACCACCCTGGCATCAGATAAGGAACCACTCTCTAAAAAACGAAAAAAAGGAAGAAACCTCAGAGAGAATAACTTGAAAATAAACGTTTTCCTTCTTTTATTATTTAAATTCTGTCTCCAATCAAAATGTGGACATCCTGCGGCCCACCTGACCCCTGCTGTGACCTGGTTAACTGCTCTCATTTATTTTCCCACTATATTTTTCCCAGCAGCTCTGAGATTAGGACCAGAAACCCTGCGATTCAAAGGCCCATGACTCTGTTTTCTACTCTACAACCACCTCTGTTCCCCTCTTGGGCCTCAAACTCTTGGCTGCTTGATATGAAGTACATCCGAGAATTCAACTCTAATGGAGAGTTGCCGTCATTGCACCAGTCTCTGGGTAACAGAACTAGTTAAATATGTACCGAGGTTAATGACAAAGCCCCCCCACACACACACAACACCACTACAACCTGGTTGTAATGGTGTTGTGTACACTACAATTCTGACTGTTATACACAGTCAGAGTCAGTAATAGATCCAATGCAGAGACCCAATGCAGTGGAATCAGGAACACACGGTTTCCCCCAGCCCACAGCAGTACAACACAAAGACAAAAACACATCCAAAAACTACAAGAACACACATACCCAAACTAACACATATATCACGACTAAAAAAAAAAATTGTCCAAGGGATCGAACGTCAGCCAGGGTCAATGTCGGAACCGCTAGTCTGCATGGGTTAGCAGTTAGCTTAGCCCACCTCACTTCCGCATCCTGTCAGACCAACATCGGTGTTTCCTCCTTGGGCGCTGCTCCAGGCAAGGGCCATGGTCCTCAGGACCACCGGACGAAGTAGGCCAAGCTCTCCCAGCCGATCCAGCACCAGCTCTCCCAGCCGGACACCCTCGACACACCTCCCTGCAATCCTCACGACGACATCAAAAACACCAGTCAACGCCAGGTGAGGCCGCCGCCAGACCGCCCTTGGTGCTATCAGAACTGCCAGTCTGCATGGGCTAGCAATTAGCTTAGCCCGCCCCGCTCTCCCAGCCGATCCGTCGCCAGCTCTCCCAGCCAACAACCGAAGACAAAACCTAGACACAGACAAAGACACTGCATGGACGGTACTGGGTGAGGCTGCTGCAAATGTGAATTCGCGCCGCCATCTTCCCACACCGGCACTGGGTGAGCCCGCTGTAAACACGAATAGCAATTAAGGAAGAAAGTATTCTTTGACTTTACCAACATAATATGTTGTAATCTTCAGAAAACCATATGTACCGTCAGCTCCATCGCTGGGTATTTCTGTGTCAGAAATGCACTCAAAGTTGTTTTGAGTCTTTGTTTTAGTCTTGGTAGTGTCAGACTGGCAGGAGTTTACACGTTTGACTAAATTCAATTAACTTCCATTAATTAGGCTGGCAGGTTCAGCCAGGTCACAGAAAAGTGTTACTGTGGGTATTCTTATTTGATAGACAGTGGAGTTCCGTGTACTCACAATACCGCTGGTTCAAAGCCAACCCACGACTTTATAGCATGTCGGCCGCTCTCTTTTCAGTCTTCACCGTCAAACTCCACTAAGAGCAAAAATGACATAACCTAATCACTACTATCAAAAGCTGAACGTTGATATAAATCTTAGTCTTATAGCAATTTGGCAAGTAATGCGATACTTAAACATTATGTTAGATAACAGTAGACTTGCAGAATTTCCATCCCTGGTAGTGCTCTGTAGGCACAGAGCCAAACAGATCAAAGCCTATGCTGTCAAGGCCCTAGAAGGAGTCTTCTCATCTCTAGTTTTTCCTCTGAGAGAACATAAACTTAACTATGGCAACGCTGCAGTCAAAGACTAGTGCAAAAGATTTCCACCTTACATGCCACTCAGTCTAGTCCTGAAACATATGATTTGGCCGGGAGGATATATCTTCCAACAGCGAGAAGCGTTTGCGACCTTCCACAACTGTGTCACTTGTTTCAATCACTTTTCTTGCGGTGAGAAAAAAAGTTACTAAATAATATGTGCAATGACATTTAAGAAAAGTCTTTCAGCGAGAGACAAAACGCTACAGCCGTAGTAGTGTGAGGGCCATAAAGGTTATGTTCAGTACCATGGTACTTACCCCATCTAGTGGTCATATACTATCTGCCCTTCTCCCCTGCCACTGGTCAACCTTTAAGACACACAAAAAAACAGCACCAGATTTACTAGTGGATATATTTTTATCTTTTGATGAAATCGAGAACTGTGCTAAAACTCTCCCTCGAACCTACCAGGCCCCAGACAGCTAAGACCATAGAGTCCAATGTCTTCCAACGAAATATTTAAAAAGGACTTCTTGGAATGTAATGCATGGTAAGAGCTTGTATCTACTATATTGTACTAGACACAAATACTGCTGTAGGATCAATTAAAAGATAGTTAATTTTTTTTATAACTTGGGTGTTATTTTTGTAGTTTTTGCAATCATACATATCAGTTATTATATCATTTTTTCTCACTCGCTTCATTTTGGAGACTGTGGTCACCATTGCATTCAAGTTTGCACCCGTGTCTTATAGCACAACTGAGCATAAGTGTCAGACAGGTTTTAATGAGTCCAGTTTAACCCAGTTATCTGAACCACATATTTGCAAGTGAACGGGAAACTGAAAGTCAAGTTATTACTCAAAACGTTCAATATAATATGATGGTCAGTAACACTGCTGATCTGTATCCTGGTTTAGCAGGACAGAATGGATGAATGAACAGCCTATACGTATCATAGGTAGGGGCAACCATCCATAAATTACCCAGCCAGCACAGCGGAGAAGTCATAGATCAGCACGGTGGAGAGGTCATAGATCAGCACTGTGGAGAAGTCATACATCAGCACGGTGGAGAAATCATAGATTAGCACGGTGGAGAAGTCATAGATCAGCACGGTGGAGAAGTCATAGATCAGCACGGTGGAGAAATCATAGATCAGCACGGTGGAGAAATCATAGATCAGCACGGTGGAGAAGTCATGGATCAGCACGGTGGAAAAATCATAGATCAGCACGGGGGAAAAGTCATAGATCAGCACGGTGGAGAAGTCATAGATCAGCACGGTGGAGAAATCATAGATCAGCACGGTGGAGAAGTCAGATGAGCACGGTGGAGAAATCATAGATCAGCATGGTGGAGAAATCATAGATCAGCATGGTGGAGAAATCATAGATCAGCACTGTGGAGAAGTCATTGATGAGCACGGTGGAGAAATCATAGATCAGCACGGTGGAGAAGTCATAGATGAGCACGGTGGAGAAATCATAGATCAGCACGGTGGAGAAGTCATAGATCAGCACGGTGGAGAAGTCACAGATCAGCACGGTGGAGAAGTCACAGATCAGCACGGTGGAGAAGTCATAGATCAGCACGGTGGAGAAATCATAGACCAGCACGGTGGAGAAATCATAGATGAGCACGGTGGAGAAATCATAGATCAGCACGGTGGAAAAGTCACAGATCAGCACGGTGGAGAAGTCACAGATCAGCATGGTGGAGAAGTCATAGATCAGCACGGTGGAGAAATCATAGACCAGCACGGTGGAGAAGTCATAGATCACAGTAAATCATGTACTCAGTCTAACTGAGGGACAATGGCTGTTTTATTGTTGTTGTTGAAAGGACAGTGTTAGGGTTTGTGGGAGACCCCAAGCACACGACACCAGGCAAAGATAGAGTTCGCCGAAATTGGCGTACTTTATTAATAGTTCATACAACGGTCAACACAGAAGGACAAGGAGCAACTAGGAAACAGGAAGCCCAAAATGAAACGAAATGTCCCTTTAAGGTCCACCGAGAAACATGGACGGATTAATGCACGGGCCGACGGGGCCCGGGCCCCAGGGCCCCGCCCTTCTGGGGGCCCCCAAGATTAGCGAAATTACGTCCTCTGAAATCCGCCCAATGATTACCCCTTCTATAAATAATCATTACAAGCGGTGATGTCGATTACCAGGGTTTATATAAGACATGATTTCACTAGAATTCTCAATCATGGTGGCGTTTGCGCGCCTTAGCAGTTAGTGCTGGTGACGGGTGAAATAACAACAACAACAACAACAATAATAATAATAATAATAATATTGTAACGTTTTGTAGATCCTTTAATAATATCACATGCGTTGCGTTGTTTCCGGTGATTACTGTAAGTCACGTGACTAATCAAAACTGCTTGGTGAAATTGCATTCAGACTCTCTGGTGTTGTTATAGGGGGGCCTCGTGAATTATTGTGCCCCGGGCCCCAGATTGGTTTAATCCGTCCCTGCCGAGAAAACACACACAGCAACGAAAAGAGCCAAGTAATCCACTTTGCGGGCAGTCCCAACAAACCGAGAAAGTACACGAAACTCACGGGTAATCCACTTTGGGGACGCGGCAGGATGATTCCGCAGGGACAAACTCCACAGAGAAAACGGGAAGTCCACGGGCGGAGATAAACCCGGAGAGAATACACAGGGAGGGGAGAGTAGCCACTTCACAGAGGAGGTTACGGCACGAACTGGCAACGAGTGCTGGGAGACCAGCAAACTTTTTTTCTTTCTGATTTTTCCCTTTTTCTCCCAATTTAGTGGCCAATCGATCCCTATTTTTAGTTCAACCCCCCACCCTCGTACTGCATGCGTTCGCCAACTGCATCTCTCCGGCCGGCAGTCTCGAAGGAGTCGCCTTTCCTCTTCCGTGACAAGGCGACTCCAGGCTGAACCACTGCTTTTTCCGACACACCCAGAGACGCATTCACGTGACGAACACAAGCCGACTCCGCCCCCCTCCCGAAGACGGCGTTGCCAATGATTGCTGCTTGGTCGAGTCCGGCCATAGTCGGATCTGACGAGCCCGGGGCGCGAACCCCAGTCCCCAGTGGGCAACTGCATCAACACAAAGCCGATGCTTAGACCGCTACACCACCGCGGACCAGACCAGCAAGACAGGTGGTTTAAGACTCGTGTTCAGTTGCCCGGAAAAACACTGTAGTATGGCTGGTCCCCAAAAGAAAGTCGTGGGTAAAATGATGTAACCAATAGGCACGATGCAAAAACTATAAGCCCTAACTTGTAAAAACACGGAATTATCCTTTAAATCAAGGCAAACGTTGACTTAATACTTTTGCGGATTAATACTTACTCCAAATTTGTAAAATCTCTGTGCAGTGTTCAATAATCCATACCATTGGGTTTTAAATTCATAAACATGCTATTCAAAGAAGTGACCCGTGGCTGGTTCTTTGGGTTTGTTGAGTTGTTTGGCACTGGGTGCAGTTTCTAGGTAAGATGTCGGAAGTAGCGACAATTCCCATGTCCCATTTGGAGGGATGCGTCCTATTGTAGGAAGCCACGTCGGGAAGGCTGAACTACAGCGGAGGGAAAGAGACAGCCTACGAAGGATGCGCGAGTCTTGTCAAATTTCCCCCTTAGATTCTCCCAATCAACGGGTAGAGCACGAGCAAAACCCTAGTGTAGTAGACCAAAAGCGCTACCTAGTGGTGGTTAAGCTAGGCTCTCATATACCCCGGATGTTGACTGCTGCGACAGTCGGAGAGCTACAATAAAGAGGACAAGACGTTGGGAATTGGTCTTCGGCTCAAATCACTGTTATGGATATATTAGCAGTATAGGATACATCCAGATAATATAGCGAATATATTACAGTGGCGACGAGGATGGGATACCTTTAATGTGAGAAGGTAATCCCGGTAGTTAATAAAAGCGGACGAAGCAACGTGACACTACAAGCTAGCTTCCAGCAGCTAGCAAGAAAAGACTAGCTAGCCAAGCCAAGCACAAGCATGGCGCATTTCATCGGCAATATTGCTGAACACAAGGAAGGTAAAGAGGACTTTGAGTCGTACCTTGAAAGATTGGAGCAATGGATGATCGTTAATGAAGTGGAGGACGGTAAGAAGGCCAATGTTTTCCTGTCTGTGATAGGCGCAGAAGCCTATGGCCTACTAAAGAATCTCTGCATACCAGAAAAACCGAGTAGCCTCACGTATGCAGTACTGAGCGGGAAACTAGCATCCCATTATAAACCCAAGCCGCTAATCATAGCTGAACGTTTTAGATTTCAGAAAAGAAACCAACTACAAAATGAGTCAGTGTCTGATTATGTGGTTGCTTTAAAGCACTTGTCCACACATTGTGAATTCGGTCAGCATTTAAATGAAGCACTGAGAGACCGATTTGTTAGTGGTTTAAAGGTGGAGGCTATTCAGAGAAAGTTGCTCGCAGAACACAATCTGACTTTTGCAAATGCATGTGAGCTGGCCTTATCTATGGAAATGGCGTCCAAGAATACGCTGGAGTTTGCCAGCAAACCAAGCGGAGCTGCAACTGTGAATAAGATAGACAAGAAGAGAACAAGCAAGGGTGTGTGGAGAAGCAAGTCGTCTACCAGCGAGTGGAAAAGCAAGCAACCTACCAGTGACAACTCTAGACCACAGAGAACAGAAGCGCACCAATCCTGTTACTGATGTGGAGGTAACAACCATGCAGCTCAAGTATGTAGGTATAAAACCGAGACATGCCACAAGTGTTCCAAGGTAGGGCACATAGCAAGAATGTGTAAAACTAAAAATAGACAGGGACATACACACAGTATGTGGCTGAAGACCACAGTCCAAGTGAGAGAGGAGATGGAAATGAGGATGAACTGTTTGGTGCGTATCCGATGAATACAGTGTACTCCACGAATACAGTTGGTAATGGAAAAAAGGACATTAAGGTCAGTATTAAGTTAAAAGGAAACCCTGTAGACATGCAGCTTGACACAGGAGCTGCCGTAACCCTGGTATCTGAGATAGTGTACAAGGAACATCTCTCACACCTGCCACTGAAAGAAAGTAAAGTGCGTCTGTCAACCTTTTCCGGTGAGAACATTCCCTTGATGGGCCAAGTGACTGTCAATGCGAAATATGACAACCAGAGTGGAGATTTACCTCTTGTGATTGTGAAAGGTGACAGACCAGCCCTCTTTGGCCGTAACTGGCTGGCCAATTTTAAACTAGACTGGGCAAGCATATTCTCAGTTACACCAGCAGGGGGCAGTGATAACACAGATGTAGAGGCAGTGTTACAGAGACACAAAGCAGTATTTGCTGTGGAGCCTGGCACTATTCGTGAGTTTAAGGCAAATATCAAAGTGAAGCCAGATACAAAACCTGTCTTCAGAAAGGCAAGACCAGTGCCATACGCACTAAAAGACACAGTTGAAAAAGAGCTAGATAGGCTGGAAAAAGCTGGTATCATCTCAAAGATAGACCATAGTCAGTGGGCTGCCCCGATAGTAGTTGTACCCAAATCAGACAAGTCAATTCGTATCTGTGGAGACTATAAAGTCACGGTTAATCAGAGTGTGGAAGAGGAGACCTATCCACTACCGAACACCGAGGATCTCTTCGCCACACTGGCCGGGGGCACTCTCTTTAGCAAATTAGATCTCTCACATGCCTACCAACAGCTTGAGTTAGAGAAGGACTCAGAGAAGTATTTAACAATAAATACCCACAAAGGACTGTATGTTTATCACAGACTTTCATATGGAGTGTCGAGTGCACCTTCTATGTTCCAGAATGTGATGGACCAGATACTACAAGGCTTAGAGCATGTGACCTGCTTCCTCGATGACATACTAGTCACAGGCAGAACAAGAGAGGAGCACCTGAGGAACCTAGATGAGGTTTTGAGCCGACTGGAGAGCTACGGGGTAAGAGTGAAAAGAGCAAGATGTGACTTCATGCAGGGGAAAGTAGAGTACCTGGGGCATCTGATAGATAAAGAGGGACTTCACCCCACTGAGACAAAGGTTGCCGCCATCATAAATGCACCCCAGCCCACAAACGTCACAGAGCTACGGTCATTCCTAGGACTGTTAAACTATTATGGCCGTTTCATGAAAGATCTGTCGACCGTATTGCAGCCACTACACCAACTCCTGAAGAAGGAAGTCGAATGGAAATGGACACCAGAGTGTGCAGCAGCATTCAAGGCTGCCAAAGAACAGTTAGTGAAAAGCTCAGTAGTAGTACACTACGACACGCAGAAACCACTGAGATTAGCTCGTGACGCATCCCCTTATGGGATAGGTACGGTAATGTCACACATAATGGAAAATGGGGACGAGAAACCAATCGCCTTTGCGTCACGTACGTTGACAGAGGCAGAGAGTAAATATAGTCAGATAGAGAAGGAGGCGTTGGCCATAATATTTGGCGTGACCAAATTTCATAAATATCTCTATGGCCGCAAATTCAGTTTAATAACTGACCACAAACCCCTCCTTGCCATCTTAGGACCCAAGTCAGAAATCCCTACACTAGCCGCTTTGCGTATGCAGAGATGGGCACTGAGGCTTATGGCTTATGACTACAGTATAGAGTACAGAACGTCAGCGGACAATGCAAATGCGGATGCGTTATCTAGACTGCCGGGGAAAGAAAAGGACAAAACAGCGGAGGAGAACAGCATTTTTTATTTCTCATTAGTAGATGAGCTACCCGTGCAGGCTACAGAGATTGCACAGAGCACTCTCAAGGACCCAGTCCTATGCAAGGTACTGGAACTGACCCGGTCTGGATGGCCGAGTTACATCAACGATGACACACTGAAACCGTACTTCAACCGAAGGAATGAACTGTCTGTGGAACAAGGATGCATTCTGTGGGGAATTCGAATTATCATCCCACCAGCACACAGAGAACGACTACTGTACGACCTGCACCAAGGGCACCCCGGAGGGTGCAGGATGAAAAGTTTGGCGAGGGGCTATTTATGGTGGCCTCAGTTGGACAGTGATATCGAACGTGCAGTGCAGCAATGTGATGCTTGTCAGAGTGTGAGGAAACTACCAGCAGTAGCACCACTACACTGCTGGCAGTGGCCTACGAGAGTGTGGCAGAGGCTACATATTGACTTTGCAGAGAAGGATCAGCAACATTTCCTAGTGTTAGTAGACAGTCATTCAAAATGGCTTGAGGTGATCCCCATGGCAACAACTACCGTCGCCAATACGATCGAAGTGCTGCGGAGCATCTTTTCGTCCTACGGTCTTCCTGAGGAGATCGTCTCGGACAACGGTCCACAATTCACCTCGCTGGAGTACAAAACATTCCTGAAAAGCAACGGCATTAAGCAGACTTTGGTGCCAGCTTACCATCCTGCTTCTAATGGTGCCGCAGAGAGAGCAGTCCAGATGGTGAAAGCTTCACTTCTGAAACAGCTGCTCAATGAGAAGAAACAAAACGTCACTATTACAGTAAAACACAGGCTCGCCAACTTCCTGTTGTCATACAGGACCACACCACACAGCGTTACAGGTTGCACACCAGCAGAACTGTTCCTCAAACGTCAGCCTAGGACCAGGTTCAGCCTGCTGAAGCCAGACCTCGCTCGAGTGGTGGGGGACAAACAACAAAAGCAGAAGGACTATCATGACCAACCCGCCTCGAAGCTGAGACATCTGTCAGAGGGGGACTCAGTACTGATCCGAAACTTCCGTGGAGGAAAGGAGAGGTGGACGAAAGGGACAGTGGAAAAGAGACTCGGACCAGTCACCTACCTGGTGTGGAATGGAGTGAACCGACGTTCAGTCCACATTGACCATCTGCTGTTCGACCGACCCTCCAGTCCTCCTGAGGCATTTCAGTTTCAGGATGACCAGATGGGTATCAGCAACACCTACCCTGCAGTTGCGGATTTGGGGGGGGGAAGGCACACCTGGAGCCATAGGTGCTAGCCCGTACTCACCTGAAGATACACCCGTTCCAAGGATGCAGGCTCCGGAGAAGCTTGCAACACCCTTACGAGGTTCGGTGGGCAAGGCCGTGTCGCCTCCTCACCGAGCATCCACTTCCCCTGAGGTGGTTGAGCGCCGATACCCTCAGAGAGAGAGGGCACCTCCAAAACGACTGTCTTTGTAAGATCAGCCGAGTTCCTGAATAAAAGAGTTCCTGAGAGACTAAATTGTTCAACTCCTGTTCAGAAAAAAATGTGAAAAAGAGTTCCTGAGACTGATATGTAAATGGGCAAGTGTGGGTCGAAGTGGGTTGTGTAACCAGTAATGACCAAGTAAAAGATGTTGAAAGTAATTTGCCATATCAGCATGTTTTAGAGTGATAATATTTTATTAGGGGAACTTCATAGTTTAAGGGGGAGGAGTGTAGTAGACCAAAAGCGCTACCTAGTGGTGGTTAAGCTAGGCTCTCATATACCCCGGATGTTGACTGCTGCGACAGTCGGAGAGCTACAATAAAGAGGACAAGACGTTGGGAATTGGTCTTCGGCTCAAATCACTGTTATGGATATATTAGCAGTATAGGATACATCCAGATAATATAACGAATATATTACACCTAGATCAAGAGGGGTGCCATTGCAATTTATACTTTGATAACATTATTAATCTTAGAGGAAATGACAGGGCTTCCTGAATATCATCTTCAGCAGGCAGCTCATCATTACCCACAAAGTTTTGATAGGATGCTTTGTGCTTACGGACGACGTGGCCAACGAAGTAATAATACATATTTTATATTTCTGAGTTCTCACTTTTGACAGCTTTACATAAAAGATTACTATATGACCAAATGTGAGTTTTCAATGACATGTCGCTAAATAAATATCAAACACTTATTTGAATGTGTATCTTAACACAGTCTGTAAACGCTGGTTGTCATAATACGAGCACAGTTTTAAAGTAAAAATGTGTTTATGGAGCATTTTGAAAGGTTTACAAAAAGAGTAACACTGGCTGGAATGATATAACTTGTGTAAAGACAGACATGTAGGAAGTAAGTTCTGATGATCCTGCAACTGCCCACTTCCTACCAGACACCCGATTTGTTCTACGCATGTGCGATGTTGTTATTGTTATCTCGCTCTGGCGCAAGGTTGAGGTTGAGAATAGAACAAGTTGTGTTTCCGGAACGGATCTGGTAGAGACAAACCCCATGAAACGGCAAACAGAATGTTATTTGATTTCACATATTTACGTGTTTCTTGTGAAAACAGGAAGCTAGGAGTTTTCGCGGATATTGATTGCTATCGGGGCATCACATTGCTCAGCCTCCATGGGAAAGTCTACTCTAGGGTGCTGGAAAGGAGGCTCCGACCGATCGTCGAACCTCGGATCCAGGAGGAACAATGCGCATTCCGTCCTGGCCGTGGAACAACTCATTACCCTTGCGGAAGTGCTGAGGGGGGCATGGGAATTTGACCAGCCAGTCTGCATGTGCTTTGGGGACTTGGAGAAGGCTTACGATTGTGTACCCCGGGACACTCTGTGGGGGTACTGCGGGAGTATGGGGTACCAGGGCAGTTGCTACCAGCCATCTGGTCCTTGTATAACCAACGTGAGAACTGTGTCCGCATTCTCAGCACAAAGTCAAACACGTTTCCTATGGGTGTCAAGACTCCGCCAAGGTTGTCCCTTGTCTCCAATGTTGTTTGTGATATTCATGGACAGGATCTCAAGGCGCAGCCAAGGTGAGGAGTGTGTCCATTTTGGGAACCTCAGAATTGCATCTCTGCTCTTCGCAGATGATATGGTTTTGTTGGCTTCATCAGAATGCAGGGGCGGAGCAGCGATTTTAAAAGTGTGGGTGTTTTAGGGGTGGGACATAAGCACCGCAACCCCCTGCAGACCCCTGTTCCAGTCTCAACATGCCAAATCAAAATGAATGCCATGGATTTCTACATTTTCTTCACCACCCTATGTATATAATAGAGTTCAAAATGTACATTGCAGCGCCACCCCCTTAACCCAAGATACTATATTCACCAGCATTCACATACGATAATATTAAGCAATTAATTTAGACTTGTGTCTCTTAAAAACATGCTTTTCACAAAAATATAAAAGAATAAGACTTGAATTCCCCTTTTATTTCATCCATGATACACAAGCTGAAAACTGAGCCACATTGTCCAACTCGACCATTCCCATTACTCAAAACCAGTGTCAGTGGATGAAATTGGCAAGAACACAGCACCTTTCGCATTACAAAACACAAAACCAGTGTAAAAAAATAACAAAGGGAAAATTGCCCTTTTTGCCTAGTATTGTTGCCCCTTAAAACACAATTATGGCGAAAAATATCCAAGTATGAACATGCCCCTGAATTTTTTAGTAAGCAAAGGCAAAAACTACCCAAATTACTCAAAACAGCCAATGGTGCTCTTTTTTTTCTCTACGAGAAACAAATTATTTGGCAATTGTCTTCCTGTCCAACATGTCAAGCCTTGTGAATATAGCGCACAGCCACACTGTTCAGGTGTGCTTGTGTCACAGTGCTCTGGAGCCATGTCCTCATGCACAACCAAATCATGGTCAACATACAAGTCAAGATGGGTCTGTGGCAATCCCGTCAGCCGACACAATATGACCCACATATTTAACTCTAGGCTGACCGAACTGGAATTTGTCCAGAGAAACCTTAAGACCAACCTCCTCAAGCCGGTCTAACACTTTGAGGAGTCTCTCCTCGTGTTCCTCAAAAGTGGCACCAAACACAATCAAGTCGATTAGATACACTAGGACCTGCAGCAGATTCATGTCCCCTACGGTCTTCTCCATTAAGCGTTGAAATGTCGCAGGAGCCCCCATCACTCCCTGCGGCATCCGCTCAAATTGGTAGAAGCCGAGAGGACATATAAACGCTGTTATTTTCCTTATCCTCATCTGCCATGGCTATTTGGTAATAGCCACTTCGGAGGTCTAATACGGAGAACCAACAGCTTCCAGACAAACAATCCAGTGCATCGTTGATGCGTGGGGTGGTATACGGATTGAGAAGAGTCTTGCTATTGAGTCCAGCAGTCTATGCACATTCACACGCTACCATTCTTCTTTCTGGCAATCACTACTGTCAGTAATGAACCACAGGCTTAGACTCAGTTCACAAAAATCAGTCCTTTTAATAAAAATGAGGTCGGTACACAGGTGATCAGATAGCAAGGCAACAGTGTTCAAATCGGCAGGCGAGATCATAAAGGCAAAAATAGGTTAGGAAACTATAGGGCTCAAGAAACTCACAAGGAAAAAATGCTGGAACGCTGTCACAAGGAACAAGACGAACTGGCACAGAAGGAAGGGAACACTAAGACTATATACTCTGGAGGAGGGGAGACAATGAGACACAGGTGCAATACATTAGGACAGGGCAGGTAATCACACAGGAGGGAGACACATGAGGGCAGGAAGTAAAGGACCTGAAACGAGACAAGAGGTAAGTATCAAAATAAAACAGGAAGTACAAGACAAAGAACAATGGGAGAAACAAAAGATAACTTAACTATCCAGATGGGGCGTGACAGTACCTTCCCCCCCCCACCTAAAGCCGGCTCTAGACGGCCCAGGGTCGCCAGCGTGGGCCCGATGGAAGTCCCGGATGAGGGAGGGGTCCAGGATTTTGCTGGCCGAGACCCAGGAACGTTCCTCCGGGCCGTATCCCTGCCGGTCGACCACGTATTGGGAGCTCCGGCCCCAATGCCGGACCGCCAGAAGCTTGCAGACAGTGTAAACAGGTCCACCATCGACGAACCGGGGAGGAGGAGGGGGCCTGGAGGCAAGGACCAGAGGGCTTTCTATGGCCGGTTTGATCTGACTCACATGGAAGGATGGGTGGACTCTCATGGCTCTGGGGAGTTTGAGCTTGACAGCAACTGGGTTAATTATCTTGGAAATAGCCCCACAAATCTGGGAGCGAGTTTCCGGGACTCCACTCTTCGAGGCAGGTCTTTAGTGGATAGCCATACCCTCTGGCCGCTCCTCTAAGTGGGGGCAGGGATCCACCGTTGGTCAGCCGCCTTCTTGTAATGCTCGGAATTGCGAAGCCCGGTGCATCGGGCCAGGGCCCAGGTGTGGCGACAGCGGTGCACCAGAGCCAGCGCAAAGGGCCCACTGACCGCCTTCTCGAGGGCAGGGAAGAGAGGAGGTTGATATCCATAGGCACACTGAAAGGGGGAGAGACTAGATGAGGAACATGGGAGAGAGTTGTGTGCATACTCAATCCAGGTGAGCTGACTGCTCCATGTGATGGGGCTCTGGGAGGCGAGGCAACGCATGCTGGTCTCCAGCTCCTGGTTCAGCCGCTCCGTCTGACCGTTGGTTTGGGGATGGTGGCCAGATGAGAGGCTGACGGATGCTACCAGGAGTGAACAGAAAGCCCGCCAGAGCTGTGCCTCAAACTGCGGGCCAAGGTCAGACAACGTTCCCGGGGAAGCCATGGAGGTGAATAACATGATGCAGCATCACCTCGGCTGTCTCCTTGGCCGAGGGCAACTTGGGCAAGAGAACAAAATGAACCATCTTTGAAAATCTATCCACCACTGTGAGGATGGTGATGTTACCTTCGGAAGGGGGGAGACCAGTCACAAAGTCCACGGAGATGTCTGACCAGGGTCGATGTGGCACAGGGAGTGGGCGAAGCTGATCAGAAGCTGGGCGTCGGGAGACTTTACTGCAAGCACACACCGGACAGGCTGTCACGTACTCTGTCACCTCCTTCTCCATGATCGGCCACCAGAACCGCTGTCGTATGACGAACAAGGTCCTGCGTACTCCAGGGTGACAGGATAACCAGGAAGAGTGGGCCCAGTGGATGACCTGTGAACACAAGGCAGGAGGCACAAACAGCCGGTTCGGCGGGCAGCCGGCCGGACGTTGACAGTTCACATTGGCCTCGGTGACCCTTCTCTCAATGTCCCAAGTGACAGAACCCACAACGCACGAGGGAGGAAGAATGGGAGTAGGATCTTGACAAGAGTTCTCGGAGGGAAACAAACGGGAGAGAGCATCAGGCTTTAAGTTCTTGGAGCCAGGGCGATAAGACAGGGTGAAATGGAACTGGTTGAAAAAGAGAGCCCACCTTGCTTGCCGAGAGTTAAGCCTCTTGGCCGTCCTCAAGTATTCAAGGTTCTTATGATCCCTCCAGACGAGAAAAGGCCACTTTGATGGCAAGCAGCTCATGGTTGCCAACATCATAGTTTCTCTCAGAGGCCGGCAGCTTGCGGAAAAGAAAGGCACAGGGGTGTAGCTTATTGTCCTTAGCCGACCTCAGAGAGAACAGCTCCCACCTCCACATCGGAGGCATCCACCTCCACCACAAACTGCAGGTTGGGGTAGGAAACACGAGGACAGGAGCTGAGGTGAAGCTGGTCTTCAGTTTCTGGAAAGCGAGCTCAGCCCGGGGGTTCCACTGGAAGCAAAGCTTAGAAGAGGTCAGTGCATGAAGGGGGGCAGCAACAGAACTAAAATTCCTGATGAACTTTCTGTAAAAGTTAGCAAACCCCAGGAATCGTTGAACCTCCTTACGGCTAGTGGGAGTGGGCCAATCCACAACAGCGCTAACCTTTTCTGGGTTCATCCTGACCTCCCCCTCAGACACGATGAACCACAGGAAGGACACGTGAAACTCACACTTCTCAGCTTTGACAAAGAGTTGGTGGTGGAGGAGGCGCCGGAGGACCCGCCGGACGTGCTGAATATGAGTTTGCTCATCAGGGGAGAAGATTAAGATGTTGTCCAGGTAAACAAAAACCAACTCATTGACGTCGTTCACCAGGGCCTGAAAGACAGCTGGGGCATTGGTAAGTCCAAACGACATGACCAGGTACTCGTAATGACCACTGGGAGTGTTAAATGCTATCTTCCATTCATCTCCCTCCCTTATTCTAACTAGGCGATAAGCATTCCTTATGTCCAGTTTAGTGAAAACCTTAGCACCATTTAGTAGTTCAAAAGCAGTGGAAATTAAAGGGAGGGAGTACCTGTTGCGAACGGTGATCTCGTTGAGTCCTCTGTAGTCAATGCAAGGCCGCAGGTTTTTATCCTTCTTGTCAACGAAGAAGAACCCAGCGCGAGAGGAGGAAGGCTGAATAATCCCTGCAGCCAGGGATTCCTCAATGTATTTTCTCATGGCCTGGGTTTCAGGAGCTGACAGGGAATACAGGCGACCCTTGGGTGGTGAAGTTCTGGGGAGCAGGTCAATGGTGCAATCATAGGCCCAGTGCGGAGGCAAGGATATGGAACGGGCCTTGCTAAAAAGCTCCTTAACGTAGTGGTAGCAGGGAACCCGGGAATGGTCGGGAAACTCTGGATCCAGGCTGGGGGAGTTAGGAGGTTGAAACTCTGACAGGGAAGGTTGAGAGGGTGAAAAACAGTTCTTTGCACAAGTCTTTTCCCGTGAAATTACCTTCCCCGTTTTCCAGTCTCTATGGGGGC
Source organism: Lampris incognitus (assembly GCF_029633865.1). NCBI lineage: Eukaryota > Metazoa > Chordata > Actinopteri > Lampriformes > Lampridae > Lampris > Lampris incognitus. The sequence goes on along the minus strand of NC_079223.1, from coordinate 49,791,934 downwards.
TGTGGCATGTGAGCCAGGGGTATCCCAGGATCAGTGGGTGCTGAGGAGCTCGAAAGACATGAAAGCTAATTTTTTCGCTGTGAGAGTCGGGAAAAGACAGGTGCAGTGACTGAGTGCGATGGGTGACCTTACATAACAGCCTGCCGTCCAGGGCACTGGCATCCAGGGGCTGGTTGAGGTGGAAGGTTTTGAGGGCCAGCTTCCTGGCTAGATCAAAGTCCATTAGGTTAGCATCTTAGCCGGAATCAACAAGAACTGGATTCTTAAGAGAAAACGCAGGGGAGATGAGAGACACTAGAGGTTGCAAACGAGAGGGAATAGAAACAGTCAAAGTACGGCTCACCAGTGCCCTCACCTTCACTGGCGAGCCCGGTCTTTTAACTGGCAGAAGGCGATAAAGTGGCTGGTGAACTGGTGTTCCTCTGGGGTCAGGTGGGTTTGTTCAAGCTGCATAGGTTCCTCCGTGTCTGGGGGAGGCGCTGTGATAGAGTCAGCAGGAGGAGTGCGTCACCAGGAAGAAAAAGAAGAGCTGCTGACCTGTTGCCTCCGCTGGAGCGGCGGGGAACTGCAGGGTCTGGTTCTGCCTCTCTCTCTCTCTCTCTCTCTCATACAGACGCTTGTCAATCTTTATAGCCAGGGCTATAAGGGAATCCAGCTCTGCAGGTAGGGCCCGGGGGGGCTAATTGGCGTTTGAGAGTGTCAGAAAGTCCATCAAGAACTTTTGCACTGAGTGTCACAACAAAAAAAATCAGTCCGCACCTTTCCAAACCAGAAACCCTGGATGACCAGTGAGGTCCGGCAGCTGCTGAAAGTCCGGGATGCAGCATTCAAGTCAGGTAACTGCGAGGCCTACAGCGCAGCCAGATCAAACCTCAAAAAGGGCATCAGAACAGCCAAACATAAATATTCCCTACAAATAGAGGACCACTTTCACAATAACTCTGATCCTCGGCGAATGTGGCAAGGCATTCAATCTATCACAGACAACAAAAGCTCTAATCGCGGTCCCGCTGTCCATGATTCCTCCCTGCCAGACAAGCTAAATAATTTCTATGCCCGCTTCGACAAGGACAATACTGACTCAGCCACAAAAATCCCCAGCCACCCAGAAAACCAGGCGCTCACTCTGTCAGTCGCAGAGGTCAGAGAATCACCGCGCAGAGTGAACACACGGAAGGCTGCCGGACCAGACGGCATACCGGGTTGGGTCTACCGGGAATGTGCCGACCAGCTGGCTGAGGTCTTCACACCTGTATTTAACCTCTCACTGTCCCACTCTAAAGTCCCGGCATGCTTTCAGAACACCTCTATCATTCCTGTCTCCAAGAAACCAACATCCACATGTCTGAATGACTACCGACCCATAGCACTCACCCCCATTGACATGAAGTGCTTTGAGAGACTGGTTCTGGCTCACATCAAAAACATTATCCCCCCCCACATTCGACCCACATCAGTTCGCCTACCGTCCCAAAAGGTCTACTGAGGATGCCATTGCCACTGCCCTACACATTGCTCTGACCCACCTTGAACTTAACAACACACACATCCGGATGCTGTTTATAGATTACAGCTCTGTCTTCAACACTATCATCCCCGCCAAACTCCTCTCCCTTGGCCTCAACCCCTCCCTCTGGAACTGGATCGTGGACTTCCTGACCAACAGACCTCAGTCTGTTAGGTTAGGTGACCACTCCTTCTCCACCCTGACCCTCAGCACAGGTGCCCCTCAAGGCTGTGTTCTGAGCCCCCTCCTTTTCTCCCTCTTCACCCACAACTGCCTGCCAACTCACCCCTCAAATGTCATAGTTAAGTTTGCAGATGACGCCACAGTCATTGGCCGTATCACCAACAATGACGAGACGGCCTACAGGGACGAGATTGAGCACCTCACATCATGGTGTACTACCAAAAATCTTGTCCTTAATATGCAGAAGACGAAGGAGCTGATTGTGGACTTCAGGAGGTCTAGAAGCTGCAGCCACTCCCCCACACACATCAATGGGGTGGAAGTGGAGCGTGTTTCCAGCTTTAAATTCCTTGGAGTCCACATCAGCGAGGACCTTTCGTGGACATAAACACCCAGGCCCTTGTGAAAAAGGCCCAACAACGCCTGCATTTCCTGAGGAGCGCCCGTCTACCCCCCAAAATTCTCACCAACTTCTACCACTGCACCATAGAGAGCATCCTGACCATCTGCATCTCAGTGTGGTACGGCAACTGCACCTCAGTAGACCAGAAAGCTCTGCAGCAGATCGTCAAGGCGGCCCAGCATATCACCGGTACCCAGCTCCCAGCCATAAAAGACATTTATCACAAACGCTGCCTTCGAAGGGGTCTGAGCATCAGCAGAGATCCCACCCACCCCAACCATGGACTGTTCTCCCCCCTGCGCTCTGGGAGGCGCTACAGGAGCCTCAGAGCCCGCACTACCAGGCTCAAAAACAGCTTCTTTCCACAAGCTGTTGCCCACCTGAACCTGGCTACCCACTGAATGTCTGTAGATATTTTTAAATATTTTGTACTCCAGCTCTATTTTTTTAAACTTATTTTTAGCTTTTGGTCTTCATGTGTATATCTTATGCTGTGTTTGTCTTGCACTGTTTGGTGAAGCCGCAGCCCTCATTTCATTTTTAACATGTGCCTGCACATTGTTTTTAAACGACAATAAAATTGAATTGAAAGGTGGTCCGCGGTGGCGTAGCGGTCTAAGCATCGGCTTGGTGTCGATGCAGTTGCCCACTGGGGACCGGGTTCGCGCCCCGGTCTCGTCAGATCCGACTATGGCCGGACTCGATGAAGCAGCAATCATTGGCAACGCTGTCTTCGGGAGGGGGTGGAGTCGGCTTGTGGTCGTCACGTGAATGCGTCTCTGTGTGTGTCGGAAAAACAGTGGTTCGGCTTGGATTCGCCTTGTCACAAAAGTGGGGAGGCGCTTTCCTTCGAGACTGCCGGCCGGAGAGATGCAGTTGGCGAACGCATGCAATACGAGGGTGGGTGTTTGAATTAAAATAGGGATCAATTGGCCACTAAATTGGGAGAAAAAAAAAGGGAAAAAAATCAGAAATAAAAAAAAAAATTGAATTGAAAAGCATCAAACAAGGCTGACTGGTTCCAATCACTCTCTGCTGCTAGAGTGCGGAACTCTATGGCGTAAGCAGAGACCCTCTTCTTACCCTGTCGCAGTCTCACCAGGGCTGGGGCTGCCTCCCGTCCAGGGGCTGTCTGCTGGAAGATCGGGCTGAAGGTATTGGAGAACAGCAACAGTGAAATGCAGACAGGTGATTTCAGACTCCACTCTGCCGTCGCCCAGGCCTCTGCTCTCCCAGTCAGGTGAGAAAATATGCAATCTTTGAGCGGTCAGAGGGGAAGGTAGCAGCCTGAAGCTCAAAATGCAAATCACACTCGGTTAGAAAAGCTCTGCAGTCACCTGTGTCTCCAGAGAAACGCTCTGGTCTGGAAAGGTGGAGAGGCAGGGACGGAGTGGCGGGCGCTGGAGAAGCAGCATCGGACCCAGAACGAGGAGGTGCCGCCGGTGTCGATTCGCCAGAGCCCGGCGGGTTCTCCTCCTCCGCATTTGGTCAAAGAGATGGTTGAGCTGGGTTCCGAAAGCTGTCAAGAGGGACTCCTGACGGTCTGTCAGCTCCTTCACTTCTTGGCGAAGAAGACTGATCTGTTCATCTTGACTCTGGATCTTATGAACCTGTGCCCGCAGCACAGAGCGTACTGTATCTGAGTCTGCTGAGTCCATGTTATGGCCAGTTCGTACCGTCAGTACTGAACCACAGGCTTAGACTCAGAACCCAGACTCAGTCTCAGTTCACAAAAAATCAGTCCTTTTAATAAAACACAGGTAATCAGGTAGCAAGGCAACAGTGTCCAAACCGGCAGGCGAAAGGCGAGGTCAAAAAAGGCAAAAACAGGTCAGGAAACTATAGGGCTCAAGAAACTCACACAAGGAAAAATGCTGGAACGCTGTCACAAGGAACAAGACGAACTGGCCCAGAAGGAAGGGAACACTAAGACTATATACTCTGGAGGAGGGGAGACAATGAGACACAGGTGCAACACATTAGGGCAGGGCAGGTAATTACACAGGAGGGAGACACGTGAGTGCAGGAAGTAAGGACCTGAAACGAGACAAGAGGTGAGTATCAAAATAAAACAGGAAGTACAAGACAAAGAACACTGGGAGAAACAAAAGATAACTTAACTATCCAGATGGGGCGTGACAACTATAGGTGATGCGTACGGACTCCGAGACTCTTTAATCACTCCTGCCGCTAGCTGGTCTTGGAGATGTTTACATATATCCTCTATATCAGCAGACGCCAGATGTCTGGACCTCTCCCGAAACGGTTGGGGGTCAGACAGACAAATGTGGTGCTCCACCTCCTTGGCTAAACCAACTTCACATTCATGGAGCAAGAACACCTTACGCCGGCGACACTGTTTTCTCCTAAGTCTATGTTTCCATTCTGTCAGAATAGAGGATTCCCCAAAATCAATGAGACTCAGACCCATCTCTCCTGACGCCTCTCCTTTCATTGGAGGACTTGCCAAATCAGCTGTCTGCAGTCTCCCTAAAGGAGTGCCTTGAGGTATGGTAACTGCTCTGTTTGTCTCATTCTCTAGTAGGAGAGAGAAACACTTGGTGTCAATAGCAATAGCTGGGGCTACTACAGGTTGAAACATTGCATCTTGAGGCAATGGCATGGCATCACTTGCTTCCACTACAACTATGCTTTTAGGTGCTGGCTGGCAAACGTCCACATGACACTGCACACAACTACTTTTTTGTGGTGGGATGGTCAACTGACCAGGGCCCATCCATTTCACCATGCCAACAGTTTCATCTGGGTCCACTTCACTAGGGCTATGCAAGACAGACTCTCTCTTACACCCTTACTGACATTCAAAGCACGGGCCAGAGTTTCACTCTTTGAAGGGCCACATAGAGCAGCAAGCCTATGGAACAAGCTGGCATTAGTGCCCAGTATCACTGGAACCTGATCCGGTGTATTAGGACCAGGGCAAATCAATGCCAACACTGACAATGTCTCTGGTTTACCAACAAGCTCCTTGGGGAACTGCACACCCGCTACCACATATCCTCAGTAAGGGTAGCTTGTGTCGCTAAGACCCAAAATGACTAAGCCTGACACAGGTTGAATGGGTACATGAGACAAGTGTTTCTCATACCATTTCTCAAAGACTATGGTCACCTGTGACCCACTGTCCAAAATTGCAGTACATAGGTGACCATTCACTTAAGCTGCACAGTAGACGCTGGACCAATTAGACCCTCAGGGAAAGAGGCAGCAGTCATGGCATGAACTGCCTGCTTTCTGACTGAGCAATGAACTTCACTCTTAGTGTCACTGTCGGACCCATGCTTGTCTTTAGCTTTTTGAAGAGAATATATGAGCTTTCTAATCACCTTTTCACGTTTTCAGAAGATGAGCACTTAGAGTTGTCTCTGGAAACGTCCAGCAGACAAACGTCGGGGTCACCAATGTGGAAATTGCAGGAAAGTAGAGATGGACAATTTCTCTCACTGACTACACAAACGCATGTGTCTTTTCTTCTTCCATATAAAATCCCCATCTCAGCAACATGGCACTATGCCAACCATCTTCGTCCTTGGTCTGCCCTCTTAACCTGGAAACCCTTTCTCAAAGGGCCCGTGTCCACCAGTTATGGTGCATTGTGCCCATATAGTCCGCTACAACCTCATTGGAAATATGGTTAGAAAGATAATTTTGAAAATGCATGTGAATGATTTGGGAAATCTTATTTATGATCCGCATATTTGATTTGGCAAAGATTTTATGCCGGATGCCCTTCCTGACGCAACCCTCCCCATTTATCCGGGCTTAAGACCAGCACTAAGAATGCACTGGCTTGGGCATCTTCAGCGGCTGGGTTAGTCTCCGTGGACTATGATGTTTGCGGATGATATTGTGATGTGTAGCAAGAGTAGGGTGCAGGTTGAGGAGAGCCTGGAGAGGTGGAGGTATGCACTGGAGAAAAGAGGAATGAAAGTCAGTAGGAGCAAGACAGAATACATATGTGTGAATGAGAGGGAGGACAGTGGAACGGTCAGGATGCAAGAAGTAGAGGTGACAAAGGTGTCAACTGTCCAAAGTAACGGAAGTGCAGAAGAGGTGTGAAGAAGAGAGTGCAGGCAGGGTGGAGTGGGTGGAGAATAGTGTCAGGAGTGATGTGTGACAGAAGGGTACGTTAAAGGGAAGGTTTACAAGATGGCTGTGAGACCAGCTATGTTGTATGGTTTGGAGACAGTGGCACTGATGAAAAGACAGGAGGTGGAGGTGGCAGAGTTGAAGATGACAAGACTTTCAATGGGAGTGATGAAGAAGGACAGGATTAGGAACGAGTATATTAGAGGGACAGCTCAGGTTGGTCGGTTTGGAGACAAAGTAAGTGAGGCAAGATTGAGATGGTGTGGACATGTGTGGAGGAGAGATGCTGGGTATACTGGGAGACGGATGCTGAATATGGAGCTGCCAGGGAAGAGGAGAAGAGGAAGGCCAAAGAGGAGGTTTATGGATGTGGTGAGGGAGGACATGCAGGTGGCTAGTGTGACACAGGAAGATGCAGAGGACAGGAAGAGATGGAAACGGATGATCCACTGTGGCGCCCCCTAACGGGAGCAGCCGAAAATAGTAGTAGTAGTAGTAGCAGCAGTAGTAGTAGTAGTAGCAGCAGTAGTAGTAGTAGTAGTAGTAGTAGTATGTGAATGATTGGGAATTAAGAGCTCATACAGTTAAGACATATAGCTCTAAAGTTACTTTTAAAGCAGAATTGACGATTTCTTCAATGCCGCCATTGAAATTGTTAAAAGGTGTCAAGAGAAATCCCCTGGATGACTTGTGTAAATGCTCTGACGTCACATCAGCTCACCACATGCATACGTTTTTTTGTTGTTGCATGAACTGAAAAAATGACTTTGTTTCACTGAAAGACAACAGTCCTGAATGAAATCTCAACATTTATGTGTAAACACGGTGATACCTGTGTTGTGTATTTACAGGATAACTGAATTATACAACGATCAAGGTGTATCTTGGTCTTCCTCTTTTATTTGCTAGACCGTAGTAACATTACAACACGACTGCGTTAAGAAGGCACGAAAACACACGAGTGACCCTCTTGCTCTGTCTTCTTCCAAGGGTGCGCACCAGAGTGGCGCGCGTACATTTATACAACATACACAACCAATAGACATCGAGGGTCAGAGGTCAAACATATTACTGCAAATAAACATATTTGCTTTCATGAGTATCTCCATACACTACACTCCTCCCCTGAAATCTGAACCCAGTACATTTACAGTACAACAACATGTCATTTTTATTTTTACATCTTTTCAACATGACATTGTTATATAACAACAACTGGGTTCTCCCAGATTTAACCTATCAGGCGGCTTCACCTGCCGCTGCAGCCTCTGTACACCCTCTGCAACTGAGGAAGGAGCAGCATCACTGGGTCCTTGCTGAAGAACCCTCTCAGTGGATTCTGGAAGGTGTACAGGCGTCGCTCCACATGCAAGTGGTACATGTAGAACAACCCTCAGATCATCATCAGATTCATCTGACACATTACAGGTCTCAATCTCAGTGTTGATCATTTGATTGACAGGTCTCTTGTACACCTTTCCATACACTTTCACGAGATATGTGACAGGACCAAGTGCCTTTACAATGCACCCAGGCACCCATTTAACAACTTCCCCTCCCCTGTGGTTTCGAACCAACACCTTCTGTTTTGGTAGGAAGTGTCTGACTTGTGCCAACTTATCTGCTTGCTTGGACTGTTGACTGTCCTGTTTCTGTTGCATGAACTCTGGGAAATTAGGTTTGGTGAGAGACAACCTGGTTTTGAATTGACGTCTGAGAAATAAGTCTGCAGGTGTGTTCCCTGTAGTAGGCTGTGGTGTCCTCCTATAACAGAACAGGAGATTGTGTATGCAGTGCTGCAACATCATATTGCTACTCTTTCCCTTTTCAAGAGCTGTTTTCAGGTTCTGAACCAAACGCTCTGCAGCCCCATTAGAAGCTGGGTGGTCAGGAGAACTCTTGATGTGTTTCACCCCATTGTTTTTCAGGAAGGTTTCAAACTCAGCAGGTACAAATTGTGGTCCATTATCAGACACAAGTTCGTCTGGAAGACCCCAAGTGGCAAAGTATCCCCTCAATACTTCTATGGTCTTTTCAGATGTAGTGCTACTCATCAAAGCTACTTCTGGCCAACGTGAATAGCTATCAGTGACCACTAGCAAGTTGAACTTTCCCTTCTGAGCATAATCTATGTGTATCCTCTGCCGAGGGCGGTTAGGCCAGCTCCAATTGTGAACAGGAGCTGTGGCAGGTTAGTATCTGTTTAACTGGCATGTCTGACAACTGTTTACCAGTGACTCTTTGTCAGAATCAAGGTTTGGCCACCAAAAGTGACTACGGGCTAATGCCTTCATCTTTACCATTCCCTGGTGATTTTCATGCAATTCACGTAACATCTGTGGTCTTAACACCTCTGGTATGATTACCTGGAAACCCCACATCACACAGTCAGATTCAACAGTCAGTTCAGTGTTTCTTATGAAGTATGGCCTTAACTCATCTTCATTCAAATGCGTTGGCCAACCATTCAGTGTGAAGTGCTTCACTCTCTGTAGTACTGCATCAGTCTTTGTCTGTTTTGCAATCTCTTGTGAGGACACTGGCACTTTATCCAAGAATGAGACCCTAAACACAGAACTATAATCTGAGTCTGCCTCTTGAGTCTGTAGTGGTAAACGCGATAATGCATCCGCATTTGCATGTTGTAAGGATGGCTTGAAACGTATGTCATACTGGTATGCTGCTAAAATGAATGACCACCTCTGCAGCCTTGCTGCTGCCAATGTAGGCACTCCAGTCTTGGGCCCTAGTATCTTGAGGAGTGGTTTGTGGTCTGTAAGCAGAGTAAACTTCCGTCCATACAGATAGTCATTAAACTTGGTCACCCCAAAAATGACACTAAGTGCTTCCTTCTCTATCTGAGAGTAGTTGACTTCTGTTTTAGTGAGTGTCCTAGACACGTAGGCTATAGGTTTCTCACTGTTGTCTGGAAACTGATGTGAAATCACAGCACCTATGCCGTAAGGCGAAGCATCACATGCCAAAATTACAGGCAGTTTAGGATCATAATGTGTAAGCACTGGTGCGGCTACAAGCTGTGCTTTAGTACGCTCAAACGCCTCTTGACATGTTCTTGTCCAACCCCTCTTTATCTTTATGGAGGAGCCCAGTCATAGGCTTAATCTCGCTGGACAGGTTTGGTATAAAGTTGCCATAGTAATTGAGCATGGCTAGGTACGACCTCAATTCTGTCACATTTATCGGCACAGGAGCTTTGTCAATAGCCTCAGTTTTCTCTTTAATTGGGCGCACACCCTCGGCATCAATGACATGCCCGAGGTACACAGTAAAAAAAAAGTCCTAATTTTACAGTATATGATTCTAATTTTTTACAGTAGTTTTCCTGTTCTTTAAAAATAGTGTACAAAACTGTAAAAGTACAGACATTATCTGTAAATCAACAATCCGCCTGTTATTTTAACTATTGTGACAGTAATGACAAACTACATTTATTTCTCATTCTTTTACAGAAAAATACTATATTAATTTTACATTATCTTTTCTGTTTTCTTGAATTGCACACAAATTCACATAAAATTACAGTAATTATCTGTAATTAAATATGTAGCCTGGTATATCAAAGTTTATGTCCATACTAATGTAAACTACTAATACGACACGTTAGCCCCTAGCTGACGGATCTGACCCTTTAGCCGAGTGGTTAGTGATGTCGCCTTGTGGTGCAGTACAGCCCGTATCGAATCCCACCAATGTAACCGGTTATTTTCTTGCCCGGTGCGGGATTCGATACGGTGTGTACTGCGCTACAAGGCGACATCACTAACTGCTCGGCTAAAGGGTCAGATCCGTCAACTAGGGGCTAACGTGTCTTATTAGTAGTTTACACTAACAATCTTAACACTTTTCTCTGTAATTTTAAGGTAAATCTTATTATTTTTATATTTGCATGTAATTATACATTCAACCTATAATTAAATATGTAGCTTGTTATATAAAGGTTTAAGTCCATACTAACAATCTAACGTTTTTCTCTGTAATTTTAAGGTAAATCTTATTAGTTTTAGATTTATGTGTACCTTTACATTAAAACGCTGTAATTGTTGATGGGAAAAGCTTGAATGAACATGATTGGTTGATGTGGCTGTCATCAAGAAAACTGGCCAATGACAATTGTGCGCGCCTTTTTTGAAAATAACCGGTGAAATTCAAAATGTAATTCAGATACGTTGGTATTTGGGAACGCAAATCGGTCATTTATAACCTCGGGTACGAAAAAGCTGCCACACCCCATAGACTCCACCTCTGGGCGACGTTCGCTTCGTATGTCTGTCTGTCTGTCTGTCGGAAGCGACCGAAGTTGGACGCAGTGTTTCGCCGTCCAAAGTACGGACACGTCCTCAGTTTGAAGGGACTTAAAGAGAAACACCGGCAGGTGGAAGCTAAAGCTAGGCTACAGTTGGAAGCTAGCGAATACAGCATGCCGGAAACACGACAGCTGTTAAGGAAAACGGCAACATAGCTAATTTAATGTAACCGGTTATTTTCTTGCCCGGTGCGGGATCCGATACGGGCTGTACTGCACCACAAGGCGACATCACTAACCGCCCGGCTAAAGGGTCAGACCCGTTAGCTAGGGGCTAACGTGGTTTATTAGTAGTTTACAGTAACTAGCAAGACAAAACGTCGCCAAATTGTGCGTTTTTTCGGGCTTCGCCGTCCGAAGTTGGATACCGATCCGCTACGTCAGTTGGGTCCGGCGCTAGTCCGACTGACCACTAGTGGATTACCTGGATTATTACCTGGATTATTTTACATCTGCTTGCCATGGTTTTATTTTGACCGAATCCGAGTTGTGGGATTCGGACGGAGAACAAAACAATGGCGTATGGACACAGTTGAAGGGTGAGACGGATGCTTGTTCAGCTAGCTAACATTAGCTAAGTCAACTTCCGGGTTCTAACTGATCTCCTGCTGCTATGTCAGGTAAGGAAGCATTTCCCTGCTATTTGCTGTACATTCATAACCAAACGCAATGTTTGTGTTCATTCCCTAACTTACAGTGATGATGTTTACAAACAGATTAGCTAATTAACCATTAAGTAACGTTAAATTAAGTGACGTCACAGGTGACAACGTTAGTTAGCTTGTTGGGCTGATGCGTGGTGTTAATAATAAATGTGGGTTAAACGAGGGGTTTGGTTTGCCTCTGTTTGCAGGCAGCGAGTCTTTGTCATGTCAATAACGTTATGTTAGTGTAAACTACTAATAAGGCACGTTAGCCCCTAGCTAGCGGGTCTGACCCTTTAGCCGAGCGGTTAGTGACGTCGCCTTGTGGTGCATTACACCTCGTATCGAATCCCGCACCGGGCAAGAAAATGTGTCAGGGATGCAAGTTGTCACCTTTCGCCGAAAATCATCGTTGTGAGTCCTCAATAAGTCATTTGTGTGATTTCGTGCAAGATTCGGTTAGCTGTGTGAAAAGGGTGTGTGTCGTGTGTGTTTACATGGTAAAGGAATTAAAGCAGTGGCACAACTCAGCCAGGAAAAGAAGGTGTCATTGTCTACTACGTGAACATGATGTGCGCAGCAGAGCACACGTTACGTTACATCGTATCTGTCAGAAAATGGTGAAGAATGGTGATCACTGTTTCCCAAAGACCAAGGTGACGTCCTGAAGGGTCTGCCATGAACCGATGTCTGCCTTAGATTACTTCAGCAGCAGTAAGTTAACATTAAGTCGTGGGTGAGTTTTTCTCAATATGCTGACTGTAAATGTACATTAAATTAGATTAAATGCAAATTAATTAAATGTACATTTTGCTGTACATTAACACAACACTGGAAACTTTTGTGTGTATGTCCCGTGCCTATCCCACCCTTATAATAAGCTTTAGAGGACCTATTTCACACCATGTTTTACCAGCCAAAATGCAACTGCTTGATTAATGGATATTTTATTCACCTAATGAATACCTTAGCAATACATCCAAGTTGGAATGAATCAACATTTATGTTAAGTTTCATGTACCTATATACATTCTATGTAAATTCACTGATACTTCTCGTTCTAATTCCAGAGACGCTCATCAAGGCAAGGTGATGATTGTCAGAGGGAAAGGTCAGTAATTTATATATACAGCCTATACTACAGGTCATTCTAAGACAATAAAAGATGTGAATGTTTTCAGGTTATTTACATAAATCATACTATTTGACCCATTAAAAAATCCTGATCAGTCTAAGAGATTGAATGACTGTGCTTGCTTAGCATAACTACCATCCTCATCTCTCATTTGGTGTTGTTCAAGTAGTTGAGAAATTAGTAGAAGAAAGATAAACACGACCTATCCATCTCTGTCCTCTCTGTCTTTGCAAAAGGGAAAGTGCAGCATGAGCTCCAGAAGTGCCCGGGGAGTTGCTGTGATGTATTGTGGGGTTGTTAGTTTCCACAACCTCACTGCAGGCCTTCACTCAACCTGCAGGTAATACCCTTTCCTCTTCTCGCACACATCCAAACACACATATTGACACATGAAATGATACATTTACTCAGTGGTGTGAAATATTTTCGATTTGATCTGAAGTTTGGTGTGTGTAGGGTAGCCAGATAACAACATGCGATTAAATATACAATTCTTAAAGTAAGTGCCTGTATTATACACAAATAGGGCTGCACAATATGGTAAAAAAAAATCATATTGCAATTTTTTTGACAGATATTACGATCGTGGGAATGATTATTTTTATATCCAAATTCTTGTGCCTCCCGGCACTGGTGATAGCCAGGGCCGGGAGGCGTTAACTTTTCAGATTGTCCGTCTGTCCATATGTCTCATTCTTGTGAATGCAATACCTCAAGAACGCCTTAAGGGACTTTCTTCAGATTTGGCATAAATGTTCCCTTGTACTCAAAGATGAACAGATTAGATTTTGGAGGTCAAAGGTCAAGGCCACTGTGACCTCATGTCTTGTAAATGCGATATCTCAAAAACAGCTTCAGAAATGTTCTCCAAATTTGGCACAAACATTCACTTGGACTCGAGGGCTAACTGCCCAAAGGTCAAGGTCACTGTGACCCCCTAAATAAGTTTAAATGATATTCAACAATGGTTCAGTATTCTCTCATGCATGATAACACAGTTATTGTGTTTTGGAAAATCATTAATGAATGTTACTGACCTCAACACACCAAAAACAATGAGCACATAATCTGGATGTTTATAACAAACTAAAATCATATTAACAATAAGACATTAAAATCACTCACAACGGCATTACAACGCAATGCACATCATGTTTTAACTGACAACAGCATATTTTTCTCTGACATTTACCTATTGTAACTACATATATGAAGTAATATTCTCAATTTTGAAGAAAATATACACTACATTATTTAAAAAAATAAATAATTCTTCACTACATATGTTATATGCATCTGGACACAAGTGAATGTCAACTTCAAAATAACCTCTGCGCAGAGGCATAAAGCCGCCTTGAGGTATTTCTAGTTAGTGTCTTGTGTTGTGATAGGCCATGTGCAATTTATTGCCACACACACACTCACTGATATCGACAGGTGACCACGCAGTTCACAACCATCGGGAGCAAAGGACACCTCAACATGTGGACAGGAGGAGTCAGGGATCGAACCATCTGATTGGACGACCACTCTACCCCCTGAGCCACAGCCGCCCTGATTCTTATTTTCATGCAGTTATATGCTAAGAAAAACTGCGTATGAATATTATATTCCATTTCTGTCAGGTCCCCTATATGGAGTAAATACCACAAAATACTGCACACTGGACTTTGATATCAAACTGCTTTGAAGAGTTTTACATCAGCTCCCCCCTAAATTACACAGAAATACAGTATATGATAAGGCTTATGCTTGTCTTGGAGAGACGTTACAGAGATGTTATATTTGGCCTTATGCATGTGTGCTGTGTATATGTGTAACTGCCTGTTTATTTCTGAACATTTTTTACATTCTCATTTCCAATACTGATAACTGCTAATGATGAGAAATTTGCTTATATTTTTTGTAGATCAAGCATTGGAACAAGGTTTACGGCAGGGAACAGGCGCCCAACGGAGAGACAAGTCTACCATTAGTAAGTATCAACTGCAATATACTATAAGACAAGATATTAGTCAATGTTATCCACTATCCCTTACATTATGATGGGGATCTGTAAGTGTAGACACATCTTTAAAAGCCTTGGTGGAAAAGTCTAAATATTTTGCTCCAAGAGCTGGAAATACAGACAAGTTATCAGTTGCAACTCACATGGGCCTCTCAATTGGCTGTCTTTTCACACGTGACTTTTGCTACACTTCTGCCGCGGAAGATTTGCAAATGTGTGTGGTGATTTGTGTGCGTGTGATTCTTTTTCACATTTACAATCGATACAGGCACAACTCTCCGCACACATTTGTAAATAGTTTTACTACAATAATAGAGAGCCCAAGTCACGCCCCTTCCGGTGTGCCCCATGGGACCTTGTATGGCAGTCAATGGTGAGAGACAAATGATTTCTTGGGCCTGTTTGAATTGAGCCGTGAATCACACATATGATGTTTGTCAATTTAAAAGATAATTTTATAAGTAAAGAAAGTCGTGGATATAGTAAAGAACCATGTAGTCATTCACAGCGGCATGGCCGTTAGCTCGACACATGATGAGGGGAAAAGTATTAAAAGAGATGAAAATGACTACAAGTCTGCTGTTGTTGAGAGCTGCAGCGCTGTGAAAGAAGAGTTAGTCAGTGAAGTCCGTGAGAGCTGCTTGTAGGACTGGCTTTCTGTGAATGTTGAACGACACAACGTCACTTATGTGAGTCGTGGCCGTGTCGTCTTTATAATTACGTATTTTCACAGGCTTTTACTTCAATAGTTTTACAATAAACTTCGACTTCCCTGACAAGCAAAATTATCTTTTAAATCGACAACCTCATACTGTATGTGTGAATCAAGGCTCAATTCAAACAGGATCAAAAAATTATGTGTCTCTTGCCATTGACAATACATACATACATGTCTTTTCACTAATGAACAGTCAGCCTTATCCTGTTTTTATTTCAGTCTGAAAGACACAAAATCCATTGCTAATTTTGTGTTTTAAAGAAACAAGCTAAGTTTGTCTCTCACTTGCAGTTTTAAACAAACCAAATTTGTTTGAAAGAAAAGAAGTTTGTTTGTAAGTGAAAATGTCCTGCCAGAGGTGGAATTCGAACCCCATATCCCCACTTAATCAATTAAATCATAGGGTGTAGTGACACATTTTCACACCATATTTATGGCTTTTATTTTAGAAAGTTGCAAAAAAGAAAAAAGGTCACACCCCAAAATAGCAAACTGCAAACTCCTCATGGTTGTTTAAATAAATAGTAAAAACCCCTACTTTTTATAGTAAGGACTTTCCAGTGGAGCTTACTTTTTCCTTTTCCCCTTCCCCCACCCCCAGATGCACCAAAGATCCAGCTGATTACTGGCAATTTGGAGGAGGATTCTTCTTTATCTGCTACGTTGCACTGTCACGCCTGGTACAGATTCATTTACCTTTTGTATGTTTTAATTTTACATAGTAGTACACTGCATATTTAGGGTTCTAAATCAAGAATGTAATGCTTGTCCACAAATACTACAAATATTATCAGAACGACAGTATACAGAGCCCCCAAGGGTCAGGAGAATAATGTGGAAAACAAAACTGAAAATACAAGCTAAAAAACAACAGACCACAACCCCCTCCGCCCAAAAGCTCTCCACCTGTTTCAAAGGTGAAATCATGACCTCATCATGATAGTACTGTTAACAGACAAGATACACATATGGAGAAATATAATTTTTAGTTTTCCAATCCTCTGGGGGGATCTGAAGAACTGTTTGTGAATAATTGGTTGATATTGTAAATTTACAACTCAATACATTAAATAAAGGGGTTTTAGAATCAACAGTGGTATGTATTTATTTGTAATTAAGTTCCCCGCCCTACTTTAATTGATAATAATTAACAGTGAAAATATTTAGGGTTTTTGTTTAGCAGTCGTACCTGCCAGTCAGCCTGTTTTTTAAGGTGGTTTTTAAGACCTATTAAATGTGTTTGATCGTAATAATTTAGGAAAAATCTGTAGAATAAAGGTATTTTTCTGCAGAACTCTTAGCATTGTCACTTTATTAAAAGTGTTTGATTGTAATAATCTATGAAAAATATGTCATTCAAAAAAGGACTGGTTGTTAAAATCCCTAGTATTTGCACTGCAACAGATTCAGTGGAGATTAAACTGGAAGTGTCTGCCAAGGTGACATTGCCACCACCAGGACACATCATCAGTTGTGTACCTCAGCATCACAGGGTGTTTCGGCCTTTTATCACAAGACACCCTCCGCTGAGGCAGGCCCACCACAGGTTGAACGGTCCTGGGTGTGTGACCTGTGGTTAGCTGTTCACCCTGGCAGCCCAGACGGCGTCTTTCCTTTTGATCCAAATCTAGTGACTAGTCCTCTCAGCAGTGTTGGCTAGCTCTTTGATCACTCTCCTGTGGGCCTGCCCCCTGACTCCTAGTTCCCTCAGGAGTTTTGCTGTAGAGCTGGCAACAAAGCCCCTACGACCCACCTCCACAGGGCGCACCTTCACCTTCCAGCCTCTGTCCTCTGCTTGGGCTGCTAGGTTGGCGTACCTCAGCTTCTTACGCTCGTACGCTTCATCGACTGCATCCTCCCAGGGGACTGTCAGCTCAATGATGTAAGCGAGCTGGTTAGAATTGGACCAGAGGACGAGGTCTGGTCGCAAGGTGGTTGTTGCGATCTCTGTCAGGAATATGAGCTTCTGGCCTAAATCCACTCGCATTTCCCAATCCCTGGCTGAGTTTAGTGAGCCTAAGCTGGGAAGTGAAGGGTTGGCCTTCAGTTTATCCCCCTCCCGAACGAAAGCTGGAAACCGCCGGGGCCCTTCATGGTTGTTGAAAGGTTGGGCATTGATGGAAACCCTCTTGCAATCGAGTTCAGCTGCCAAGCACCTGAGCACCTGATTGTGTCGCCAGGTGTATCTGCCTTGGGTAAGGCTGGTCTTGCAGCCAACCAAGATATGCTTGAGGGTTGCTGGGGCTGTACACAGGGAGCAAGATGGATTCTCTCCAAATCAGAGATTTAGATTTATGGGAGAGGGCAGGACATCATATGTGGCTTTGATCATGAAACTCAGCCTGTTTGATTCCATGCTCCAGAGCTCACTCCATGTGAGTTTCCTCTTTTCAACACCCTCCCACCTCATCCAGCGACCCTGTTTGGCTTGTGTTATGGCTTTAGCACATCTGGCTGCTTCTTCCTGTCGGCGGACCTCCTCAACCACCATAGTTCGCCGTTCGGTAGTAGTCGCCTTTTGCCAGGTAGGTGTTTTTATTTCCAGGCCAAGGCCGCCTCTGCCTTGTTGAACATGGCCTACTACGTCTCGGTGGCGGAGGGCAGATTTCGCCTCCAGTACAGCTGCAGCCGGGGTCCATTTCTTCCCTGTTGCTAGGGTTGGAGCAACTCCTCTCACTACCGGGTCTCGGGATTCTGTGAGGAACATGTCCAGCCTCACTTTGGCACATTTGAATTCCTCAACCAGGCTGGAAATTGGCAGTGCGAGGGCTCCATTGCTGTAGAGTCCAACACTGCTGAGGCACTTTGGCAGTCCAAGCCACTTCCTCACCTGCGAGTTCACTAGCCTCTCCAAACGATTGGCATGAGATAGTGAGACTTCGTACATGGTTATTGGCCACATGAGTCTGGGGTAGCAGCCCAAACTGAAAGCACCAGAGCTTCAACTTCCCAAGCAGTGCAGTGTTGTTGATTTGCCTGAGGCCACTGATTGTATCCTGGCGAAGTTGCTCCAGTTGCTGGGTGTCTTTGAGGTCTTTGAGGTCTACCACCGTCCGAGGCTCTTGATGGGCTTCTCCCAGGTATTAAAGGTATTTTTCTGCAGAGCTTTTAGCATCGTCACTTTATTAAAAGTGTTTGATCGTAATAATTTAGGCAAAATCTGTGGAATAACGGTATTTTTCTGCAGAACTCTTAGCATTGTCACTTTATTAAAAGTGTTTGATCGTAATAATTTAGGAAAAATCTGTGGAATAACGGTATTTTTCTGCACAAGTCTTAGCATTGTCACTTTATTAAAGGTGTTTGATTGTAATATGAAAGATCTGTAGAATAAAGGTATTTTTCTGCAGAACTTTTAGCCTCGTCACTTTGTTAAAAGTGTTAGATCGTAATAATTTAGGAAAAATCTGTGGAATAAAGGTATTTTTCTGTAGAATTCTTAGCATTGTCACTTTATTAAAATTGTTTGATTGTAATAATCTATGAAAAACCTTTAAAATAAAGGTATTGTTCTGCAGAAATTTTAGCATTGTCACTTTATTAAAAGTGTTTGATCATAATAATTTAGGTAAAATCTGTAAAATAATGGTATTTCTCTGCAAAGCATTAAATGAAAATTTCTGTAAAAGTTAATGTTTCTGGACTTAATTTGAATTAGGATAGTTTACTTTAATTTTACGGTTTTTGTTTGGCAGCCGTAGCTGTCAGTTATTGACCGTTTTTTTTACGTTTTTTTTTAGTGTAGGCCACACTGTTCTGAAAGAAGGCGCATTCCTCTTTGTTAAGCCTCAGTCCATGTTCTTCCAGTCTCTGTAACACTTGTTTAAGATTGCGCAGATGTGCGGTGGTATCTGTTCCTGTTATCAAAATATCGTCTAAGTAGCATACACGCCATCAAGCCTTTGTAATACTTCATCCACAGTGCGATGGAAAATAGCAGGCGCGCTAGCGCCCCCATATGGCAAGCAGTTGCATACATAGAGACCTTTGTGTATTGATGGTGAGAAACGGCCTACTTTTCTCATCCATGTCGAGCTGAGTGTAGGCCTGCGTCAAGTCAAGTTTAATGAAATACTTTCCACCTGCTAAAGTGGAGAATAAATCCTGTGGTTTTGGAAGTGGGTACTGATCTACATCAAGCCACTGATTTACCGTCACCTTATAATCTCCGCAAATGCGCACTGATCCATCTTTGTTCGGAATGCACACTAGCGGCGCAGCCCATTCACTGTGCTGCACAGGAGAGATAATTCCTGTTGTTTGAGTTCGGTTAACTTGTTATCCACGGCTTCACGCAGTGCATAAGGCACTGGCCTCGCTTTGCTAAATGTTGGTATAGCTTCCGGTGATACATGCAAGGATGCAGTGAGGCCTTTTGCACGGCCCAGCTCTGCACTGAAAACTGCTCTGTGCTCTGAGCACACTTGCTCCACTGGGTGAGATGCGGCAACGCGATTCACCTTTGACCAATCTAAGCTGAGCACTCGAACCCAATCCCGCCCCATCAGCGCCGGTGCTTTACCACGGGCCACTAGCAAGGGCAGCTGTAAATGCTTCTCCCCACATTGCACATTCACCAGGATTTTACCCCACCAAGCTAACGGTTGGTCTGTGTATGTTCTCAATGTAACGTCACATGAATGCAGTTTGGACCCTTCCAGTTTGGATTTGTACAGCTCTCTGAGATAACTGACATGGCTGCCCCAGTATCTACCTCCATGTCCATCCTAACACCACTGCATTTTACCATCACCTTGTAATGTTTCACATACTCCCACTCAGTCTTTACTGAATACAGTCTCATATCAGTTCGCTGTTCAGAATCAGACCCTGAGTCCGGTTCGCGAGTTGCGTCTGCCCGGTCCACAAAGTTCACCTCTGGGCCGCCTTTGGTCCGAGGCGCGCGGGCAGACGAATGTCCAGCAGACCGCCTCCCTTGGTCCCTACCGGCGTCGGTGCGCTGGTTCCGACAGGCTCGCTCCAGATGTCCGTTCTATCCACATCCGCGACACTGGAAGTCTGTGAAGCGGCAGCTCCCCAGGTCCGTGTCCTTTCCCGAGGCCCCTGTAGCAGTTCTGGTGGCTGTCGCTGACCTCTCTCTGGTTCCGCGCAGTCCTGGGCTCTCGGTGTCTCCGCACTCCGCATATGCACAGATGACTGTCCCTTCTGCATGCTTTCTACTCCAGAATTCCTGCATTCAAAATTGTTCATTAATCCCGCCATCTTTTGCCATGTTAATCCCTCTCCAATGGCGGCATTCAGTAACTTCCGGCGCAGCTCTTTGTTAGATGTCCCAGGCACGAGCTGATCTCGGAGCTGCTCCTCCTGGCTCGCGCCAAAACGGCATGTAGAAGCTAATCCTTTCAAGCTAGTAGCAATGTAATCAGCAAAAGTCTCTCCAGACTGTTGTCGACGGCTTCTAAAAGCAAATCTTCCCGCCAATACCTTCTTCTTTGGCGTGTAAACGTCTGTAGCAAGGTTGCCATGGCAACTTCACTGAACTTTTTCAGTGATATCAAGTCCTTTAGCAAGGCCAAAATCTTCCGTCCAACCACGGACAAAAATACGGCTCTTCTCCTGTCTTGCTCAGTTTGGTTAGCAGACAAGGGTTGCATAAGCCTTTCTTCATAATGGTCGAAGGTTTCCGCCGTTTGGTGGAACTGCAGTCCTGGTGTATCTGGACTATACAGGGCCATCGCGTACGTTAGCTGCTAAGCTGCTAGCATCGTTCAAACATTACCGGTCCAGACGGGAGCAACCCGCTGCACATAACAATAAAGAGGAAGATCCCATCCTCGTCACCAAAACCTGTCGTGTATCTACAGGATAACTGAATTATACAACGATCAAGGTGTATCTTGGTCTTCCTCTTTTATTTGCTAGACCGTAGTAACATTACAACACGACTGCGTTAAGCAGGCACGACAACACATGAGTGACCCTCTTGCTCGGTCTTCTTCCCAGGGCGCGGACCAGAGTGGCGCGCGTACATTTATACAACATACACAACCAATAGACATCGAGGGTCAGAGGTCAAACATAAAATACATATTACTGCAAATAAAAACATTTGCTTTCGTGTGTATCTCCATACATTACGGCCTGCGCTTCCTGGAATAAATCTAACATTACGCCTCTGTTGGTTGAACTCTGCCATAGGCGCACCAAATTAAATGCCCACGTGTACAATTACTTTTGTCTATAAACACGTCCCACATGCAAAAAAAAAAGAAAAGTTATTGTCCTCCCTAATCAGAAAGACACCCTGATATGAACTGATCCCAGCCTGGAGAGCCTGGTTACGCTGGTGTCATGGTTGTGTGGGCTGGGACAGCTAGGCTCACCTGTTTCCCATTCCCTGATTTGGCTTGCCATTTCTGCCCCTGCTTCGCTCACCTGTCCCCCACTGCGTGATTGGCTTGCCATGTCTGTTCCTGCCCTGCCTTGCTCACATGTTCCCCATTTACCTGATTAGCTCTCCAGCAGCTATCTATTCCCCTGCCCTGAGCCCCCTCGCACTTTGTCAGACCGACTTTTGGTAGCCGGATGCTTCATGCCCTGTCGCGAGCCTTCCTTGCTGTCTGTAGCTACCGTTTTTGTTTATGCTAGTTCGTTTGCTTTAATAAATACTTGTTCTAGCTCAGCCTGTCTCCGCTGTCTGCGTTTGGGTTCTCTCTTCCTGCTTCCGGCGTGACAGCTGGTAGCATAGACGCCCCCCCCAACCCCCCCCCCCAAAAAAAACAAAAAAATGTGCTTGACTCAGTATTTTCTAATGCTTGGCCCGGGGCAAGGCACAGTTTATCCTGGGTGATGATGTTACTTTTTAATCTTAAACGGAACCATGGGGCGCCGTAAGGGGGGGGGGCAGTTAGGACGGTTCCAAGGGCCCAGCACTGACAGGGGCCCTTCAGAGAACACTGCTATTAGGGCCTGCTTTGGTGTCGCGGTCTAAGCATTGGCTTTGTGTCGATGCAGTTGCCCACTGGGGACCGGGGGTTCGCGCCCCGGTCTCGTCAGATCCGACGATGGCCGGACTCGATGAAGCAGCAATCATTGGCAACGCTGTCTTCGGGAGGGGGGCGGAGTCGGCTTGTGTTCGTCACATGAATGCGTCTCTGGGTGTGTCGGAAAAAGCAGTGGTTCGGCATGGAGTCGCCTTGTCACGAAAGTGGGGAGGCGACTCCTTCGAGACTGCCGGCCGGAGAGATGCAGCTGGCGAACGCACGCAGTACGAGAGGGTGGGTGTTTGAATTAAAATAGCGGGATCGACTGGCAACTAAATTGGGAGAAAAAGGGAAAAATCAGAAATAAAGTTTAAAAAAAAAGAGAACACTACTATTATTTTTAAAATTATTATTATCGTAAGTAAGTGAATGTACTTAGAATTATAATTGTATGTATTAAAAAATTACAAATGAAGAAAACTTGCGTTTTTTTTCTTCATTTTTGGCAAAATTATCAGGATGGAGTGGCCTTATTTCCCCCCTCTCTCTATGCATTGCATGGTTCAGTCTTGCAGAGCTCGCTAGCCTAGAACAGTTGATTCCAGTAGAACAACGTTAGGTGACGAGATGAAGAGGTGTCGTCCACACCTAAAGCAGGTTGTCAGAAAAGAAAAGAAAAACAAACAAAAAAAGAAGAATACGCTGCGAGTGACATTAAGGGGCGGCAGCTAGTCACAAAGTTTTTTCAAAAGAAAGGTATTTATTCACGGCCCCTTGCTTTGGTGCCCATAACATGTAGCTAACTAACTTAGCCAACGTAGCTATTCCGTGTGGCTTAATCACTGCGTGAATGAGCTAGCTAGCTGCAAGTAAAGTGAACTTACAGTGCAGTGTCAGGGCAATTTCAGTTAAATATTTATGCCACCGAAAATGAGATGAGTGCAAATTTGCTCCAAATATAACTAGAGCTCAGTGAATTTGTAACAGCAGCTAGTATGCTAGGCTAGCTAGCTAACTAGCATAACGTTACATGCTCGCAAGCTTGTTCACTCCTTAATCACGTCTGCCCTCGTCATGCACAGATGCAGCTTCAGGATCAGAAACCCTTCCCTCAACCCACCTCCCAGTTGAAGGAGAAGGAGGTGAGCAGTAGGGGTTTGGGGTTAAGGCTCATACAACTGATTTTGAATATTTTAATGTATGATGTATTACCATGTGAGCAGGTAGCTAGCTTGCAAGCAAGCATTGAATACAAGTTTAGCTAATAGTCACATTTAGTTCATCTAGCTCTTCCAGTAATTGCAATAACATTCACACTGGCAGGTTAAAATAAGGTTGTTAGCTAGCTAGATACCATTTAAGATAGCTCATCTGGTGTAATATATTTATGTATTTCTATGTTAATACTATTATAGGACAGATTATGAATGATGTACCCTATGGATACTCTAGAGCCAGGGCCCTCTTCAAGCAAGGCAGCCAGAGAAGAGAGCAGAAGTAAAGAGGCAGAGGCAAAAGAAGAGGCAAAGGACAGTGACAGCAGCACAGATGAGGAGGAGGAAGAGGTTCCATAACGAGACCTCCGAAAAAACAGGTCAGGAGGACAGACCAGAAACAACATTTCGTAACACTGTGTTTTTCACTGCCATGGACCAGATAATAAATAACTTGGACACTCGGTTCCAAACCACAGCTAATATTGTCGAAGAATTTGCGGCCATACTTAAAGTTGGGCAGTTGAGCGACAGTAATATTGCTTCTGTTTGTCAGCCACTGATAATGAAGTACACAAAGGACCTCACACCTCGGTTTGAGAGTGAAATCAAGCGTCTTAAAACAATATTTTCTGCCACTTTCCCCTCTGACTGTACCTGTCTTGCTCTCCTGAATGCAATCTATAAAATGCAACTCCAGAACATTTTTTGGAGAGGTTTGCATTGCTCTTAGGATTTTTTTTGCGCTCTCCCGGTTGCCGTTGCCGGCGGAGAAAGGGTATTTAGCAAACTGAAACTGATCAAGAGCTATCTGAGATCAACAATGACTCAGGAGAGGCTGAACAACCTTGCGATTGTTGGGGTTTGTGGAAGACCCCGAGCGCACGACACCAGACAGAGATGGGGTTAGCCGAAAACTGGCGTGCTTTATCTCTTGCTCGAACAACGGTCAAACACAGGAGGGCAATGAGCGACAAGAAAACGGGAAGTCCAAGGGAAAAACTCACGGGTAATCCAAACTGGAACGTGGCAGGGTACTTCCTCAGGGAAACTTTGCAAAGAAAACCATAAACCAAGGGCTGAGGTAAACTCAGAGAGAAATGCACCGGGAGGGAAGAGTAACCACTACTGCGAGGAGCTTACGGCACGAACTGACAACAGGCGCGTGGGAGACCAGCAAACTTAAGCCCAGTCCTGATGACTAAGCCCGGCCCTGACGAGCTGATTGGCTGCCGGCGTGGGGTGGGCGGGCCATGGCGTGGGGTGGGCGAGCCGTAACAGTACCCCCCCCCCCCAGGGGAGCCACCAGGTGACTTGCCCGGCTTGTCGGGATGGGAACGATGAAACTCAGTGAGCAGCCCAGGGTCCAGGATGAGCTGGCGGGAGACCCAGCTACGTTCCTCTGGACCGTAGCCTTCCCAGTCCACCAAATACTGGAACCCCCGTCCTCGGCACCGGACATCCAGCAGCCGGCGGACCTTCCACTGGGGGTGCCCATCCACGATCTCAGGGGGAGGCGGAGCCGGGGCCGGAGGCATCAGAGGACTGTGGGAGACAGGCTTAACCCGAGACACATGAAAAACAGGATGGATCTTTAAGGAAACCGGAAGCTTCAGACTCACCGCCGCGGGGCTGAGAACCTTCCTGATCTCAAAGGGGCCGACAAACTGGGGGTTCAGCTTCTTCGCGGTGGACTGAAGTGGGAGGTCCTTCGAGGACAGCCACACCCTTTGGCCTGGTTGGTACGTAGGTGCTGGGGACCGGTGTCGGTTGGCTCCCCGACTGGCGCGCTCAGCTGCCCGGAGCAGAGCAGCTCTGGTCACCTCCCAGACTCGATGACACCGGTTCAGATGGGCCTGCACCGAGGGAACCGCCACTTCCGACTCCTGCGCAGCAAAGAGAGGCTGCTGGTAGCCCAGGGACACCTCAAAAGCTGAGAGGCCGGTGGCAGAGCTGACCAGGGAGTTGATGGCTTACTCGACCCAGGGGAGGAACCGGCTCCAGGAGCTGGGCTTCTTGGCGGCTACGCACTGGAGGGCAGACTCCACGCTCTGGTTCATCCTCTCCGTCTGCCTGTTAGTCTGTGGGTGAGATCCAGAGGAGAGACTAACAGAGGCACCCAACCCCTTACAAAAGGCCCGCCATACCTGGGAGACGAACTGGGGCCCTCGGTCCGAGACGACGTCCAGGGGAAGGCCGTGGAGACGGAACACGTGGCTCGTCAGGAGGTCCGCCGTCTCAGAAGCCGATGGGAGTTTGGGGAGGGCCACCAGGTCAGGGCTCGAGAGTGCGACCAAAATTTTGAAGAGTGCAACTGAAAAAATTATAGGTGGCACTGGTGCTCCCGATGCTGCTCGGGTGAACACTGAAATCTCTTCCGCAAGCGCAGCATCTCTCTGTGTTCTCCTGATGGTATCGTGGTCTAAACCAATAAGAGACAGAGCTCGGGCGGGTCCTTGCCTCTGATTGGCTGTGGTCCTTTTCACTGCTCTAAGTAGTGTCAGTTCAAAAAATGCGAGCGACCTGAGCAGGCTGAGCGCCAGAGACCTTGGACGGGAAAATAATAGCCTATAGGTCTACGTGGCAAAACGAGTGAAAATGAAGAGAGGTAGAGCCATTGAAAGTTTTTTCATTAAAAACACCAACACTTTTATTTGGAAATGTTTAAATGTTTGAAATGTTCAATTTAAGCTCAGTGTAGCACTTTAAACACTTTATTTTTCTTTATATATTCTTCATATATTGTATTTAAAATAAAGACAAGCTTCTTCTACACCTTATTGTTTTAAAAAATCATTCACATTAGATGACAGAAGAGCAATAAAAAGGAGACCTTTTAGCGTTAAAGGCGACGCAATGAAAAATGTGGGTGCACCTAAATTTTGTGCTGGTGCACCTAAAAAAAAGTTAGGCTCACCAGTGCAACCAATGTAAAAAGTTAGTGTAGAGCCCTGGTCTTAGAGGTTGTGGCGGATTCCATCAGCCGCACTTCCAGCTGCTTAAGAGTGGGTATCCACCACAACCAGAAACATACGTCCCTCCAAAGGACCAGCAAAATCCACATGGATTCTCTGCCATGGCGTCCCCAGCAATGGCCATGAATGCAGCGGGGAGAGACTGGGAGACTTCTGGCTGCATTGACATGAACGAAACACTTTGGCCTGCTGTTCAATCTGAGCGTCAATCCCCGGCCACCAGATGTAACTACGACCAATGGCTTTCATTTTAACCACTCACGGGTGCCCCAGATGCAGCTCTTTCAGTAATTGTCTCAATTTTGGGGGCACATTTACCCGGTTGCCCCACAGAAGGTACCCCTGGACCACTGTGAGCTTATCTTTCCTTAAGTAAAAGGGTGCCAAGGCAGTGTCCTGCCCTTTCACCACAGGAAACTGCCCTGACAAAATCATGTCCACCACTTGAGAGAGCACTGGGTCATACCTTGTTTCTTTGTGAATGTCTGTGATGAATACAGGCAGGGAGTCCAGGTGCTGTATCACCACTGTATCCACTGAACCTGGTTTGTCCTTGTGTGCTACCTGCAGCAGCAGGCATGACAGGCCATCCGCACTGCCATGATCACATGTGATCACGTGCCATGATCATTCCTGTACTGAATCGTGTAGTTGTGAGCTGTTAATACAAGGGCCCATCGTTGAAGCCTAGCAGCTGCCATAGACAGATGGAATAGCTTTGCTGGAGCTTAATATTGTTGTCAGTGGCCGGTGGCCAGTAAGTAGGGTGAAATGACACCCATACAGATATGCAGGAAATTTGCATACGCCAAATATTTCAAGGGCTTCCCCTTCGATTTGAGCATAGTTTTGCTCTGCTTTGCTCAAGGTTCTGGAGGCGAACGCCATGCGTCTCTCTTGACCATCAGACATCATATGAGAAAACACCATGCCCATGCCATAAGGCGAGGCATCACATGCTAGTCTGATCTGCAGTTGGGGATCATAATGAGTCAGTACTCTCTCTGAGAGGAGCTGTTCTTTTGCCATACAGAACACTTTTTCACACTCCAGAGACCATTTCCACTGTGCCCCCTTGTGTAGCAATGCTTGCAAGGGACTGAGTTTTGTTGCCATGTTTGGAACAAATCTGCCATAATAGTTTATTAATCCCAGAAAAGAGCGGCACTGGCTTACATTCATTGGGGCAGGGGCCTCTGGGGATTTGTGGAGGCCTGTGGCATCGATATGTCCCAGGTATTCCAGTGAGCTTTTTAAAGACTCACACTTTTCATGCTGCACCCAGAGGTCAAGTTTCTCCAAGCGACTCAGCGCTGTTTTTCAAGTGATCAGTGTCATCACATTCAGTTGCTAGGGCGTGATCCAGAAAAGAGTGCACATTGAGGATCCCCTGAACAACTTGGTCATGACTCGCTGGAAGACAGAGGGCGCTGACATTATTCCCAAAGGCAGCCGGTTGTAATGGAACATTCCCTTGTATGTTGTGGTGGTGAGGTATTTGTGGGAGCTCTCCTGGACTGGCACCTGAGAGATCAAGTTTGTTGAAACCCCAGTGCCCCGCTAAAGAAGCAAACAAGTCCTCTATCTGGAGGATGGGATAATGTTCAGCACAGAGGACGGGGTTGACGGTTACTTTAAAATCCCTGCAGATGCACACACCCCCTTTTTCTTTGTGATTGGCATGATGGGGGTGGCCCATTCACTGAACTGGGGAAATCACCAAGAGTTGTTGTAGGCACTTTCAGCTTCTCTGAAATAAGGGAGACTGCTGCCCCAGTGTCTAGATCCACCTCTGCTGTTTGCCCCTCCATTTCTGGCCTGACCCAGATTGCAGAAGAGGCTGGATTGTCCCGCTGTATGACATTTCTTCTCCACAGCCCATCATTAGCTACATCTACCATGTTCAAGGCTAATTCAGCGTCTGAGTGTCGTATCAGTGTCACTCGGCTCAGCACTAGTGTCCAGCTTATTGACCTGTCTTTGAATTTTCCTTCCTTTTCCTTTTTCTCCCTCACTGTGTTTGCTGCTGTATTTCCCTGCTTCTCTCTTTGCATGTGTGTGAAACGTGGCCTTTCTTATCAGGGCGGTGGCAGATCTGATCTTCGTAGAAGCAGTCGCTTTCAGTATAATTTGAACGACCACTCCGGGTGCATGTCCTCCCTGGAGTTGATGAGGGACGTGGCATTCACCTTCATGGAGCTGGTAAGCGGCTGGGACTCCCTTGCCACCGTCTCTATAGAGATGGCGATTTCCACCGCTTTCTGGTAGGTAAGGGCAGCTTCTTTTAGTAGTCTCTTCTGTATATACTTGGTGTTGAGTCCGCAGACCAACCTGTCCCTCAATGCATCCTGCAGATAAGCTCAAAACTCACAGTGCTCTGACAGTTTTTTTTCTTCAGATCTGTGATATACTGTGCTGTTGTGTCCTCTCCACTTGATTTCTTTTGTGAAAGCCATATCTTTCAGATATCACAGTGGCTTACAGGGAGAAATGGGCTTGTAGTATTTCCATAGTCTGACCATAAGTTTTCTCTTTCGCCTTACTTGGGGATTTTATTTTTTTGGATCCCCCCCCTTTTTCTCCGAAATTGTATCCAGCCAATTACCCCACTCTTCTGCTCCACCCCTTCTGCCGATCCGAGGAGGGCTGCAGACTACCACATGCCTCCTCCGATACATGTGGAGTCGCCAGCCGCTTCTTTTCACCTGACAGTGACGAGTTTCGCCAAGAGGAAGTAGTGCGTGAGAGAATCACGCTATTCCCCCCAGTCCCCCCCCCCGAACAGGATCCTCGATCGACCAGAGGAGGCGCTAGTGCAGCGACCAGGACACATACCCACATCCGGCTTCCCACTAGGCTCTGTGCACAATTGTAGTCCACTGACTTCCGGTTTCTACTGCAGCGGCCATACCAATTTCCTGTTTGTTGGCGCGTGCTATTGACAATGGCATGTAATGAGGATGAGTCCTCATAATGGTGGACGTAACTTGATATGTCCAACTTGAAACTTTTCACCTGATTGCTGGTAGGTGCAGGTGAAAGTTTGTTGACTATTCTGTGCATGAGCGTGAGTGTTAGCATGAAGGAGGTGGATATTTAATTTATCATCCATTTTCTTCAATGTCTTTGGAGGAAAAATTGAAAGCGAAAAGACTGGTGTAACAGCGTCCAAACGATGTCCAAATAACACAAAAGGACAAATGACAAAATCTAAGTTTGTGTTACTTGGTTTCAACGAAAGGACTGGCTAACGGCAAGTGGAGCTTAAGAATTCCCTTTTCTGTTTCCCATGCTTGATGTTTGGAGGAGACACGACTTGGACCCAAAGACATTGTGGATTTGAAACATTTATCCAACAAAATTAGGAAACGTGTGCATGTGTGTGAGAGAGTGAGTGAGAGTGAGAGAGAGAGAGAGACAGAGAGAGAGAGAGAGAGAGAGAGAGAGAGAGAGAGAGAGAGAGACATACAGGAGTAGTTTTGGCGTCAGGCCGTTCTTATGGGGACGTCTCTGTGTGGTGGCTGTAGAGCTCTGGCTGTATAACAAGGTAGGCAGGGACTTCCGGTTATGGCGAGGGACTAGGAGGTCGCACATCTCAAGCTCTGCAGCTACCGTGTAAATTAATCCTACAATACTAATCCGAATCTTGTCTAAAGTCACGCAATACGTGTATAAGAGTACACAGAACTAAAATGTCAGGGAAAAACCCGAAAGAAAAGGCAAAGAGAGAAAAAGAGAAGGAGAAAAGGAAATCGCGACACGAGGAAGAGGCTGAGAAGGTTAGCGACGCCATGCAGGTTGAAAATATGCTTAACGAAGGAGACGACCACGAGGAAGAAGATGACGAGATGTTAGACACAGATAAGAATAGCAACCTAGATATCATGAAAGCCATACAGTCTTTGAAAAGTGGACTTTACAAGAAAATTTATGGCGTGCAAGCGACAATTGCGGATGTAAAGAAACAAATACAGGAATGCATGGGTCGCATGGAACAGGCCGAACCACGGATTTCTGACGTGGAGGACGACGTTAAGAAGCTAACACCCCGAGTTAGCACGCTGGAAAGCACCGTCAAAAGCCTTACTGACAAAGTGGAGGACTTGGAATGCAGGAGTCGGCGAAATAACGTAAGGTTGGTGGGCCTACCGGAGAAAGAAGAGGGCCAGGATGCGCCTGCATGTTTGGAGAAGTGGTTGCCGGAGGCTCTGAACATGGATCCGCGGGAGGGCTTGGTAGTGGAGCGGGCTTATAGAATCGGCGCTCCGGTAGACTCTCGCACGGGTCGTCCAAGGACATTGATCATGAGGTTCATGAACTTTAAGGACAGGGAGCGAGTACTAAAGGCAGCCAAAACCAAGGGACAGGTCCTTTACAAGAACACGCCGGTCCGTTTTCACATCGACCTCTCTGCTGGGGTGCACAAGATGCAGCGCGACTACGACCAGGTCCGGGAGAAGCTGAGAGACAGGGGGATCCACAAGCACAGCATCCTCTTTCCAGCCTGGCTCCTGGTAACACACGACAAGAGACCCCACACCTTTCAAACCCCAGCAGAAGTGGAGAGGTTTATTCAATCCCTAGGATAAGGACTGATGCAGTAGGCTATTAAGCTCACTTTATTTTATTTTATGTCCATTTACACGAAAGATGTAGCTACGTGTTCGGGCTGTCGCCATTTTGTTTTTGTTTAGGCTTTATTTTTCTTCCTGGACAGGACGGAGTCTGGTTTATAGCTAGACTATTCAGCTTTTGTGGAATGCACTTAACCCTGAATGAGAGACAATGTCCAAGCACCAGCCGAAATGACATGGGCACATCCAAGTAGGCCTAGGCCTAAGGGACAGAGTCATCATCGGTTTATGCGCCTGTCGGAGGAAGGAAGGCCCAATGCATCGCGGACTCTTGTGACCAGGCTACAGACTTTTCCCTCTCCTCGTCTTCCAGTCTGCATGCACGGGTTCCAGGTTTGAGTATGTGTTCGGGTGGTTAATGTTATATATGCCTACATGTTGTTGGCGTTGCACAGTTCATTACTGATGTTATGTGTGATTAGTATTTAGAAAAAGTAAGATAGCGAGCTGGAGCGAGAAGAAAAGAAAAGGTAGAGAAACTCGTTTTAGCGGTAGTTAAACGTGGGATGGGAGGGGATGTCCAGAGTTTGTGGACTTCAGGTTCGTATGGGGTTGAGGGTGGGTTGTTGTGGTTTCATTTTATTATTTATTCTTTCATCAGTGGGTGTGGTTTGTCAAAGTACTTCTTCACTACGGTTCCTAATATAACATACCGGAATCAATGTCAGAGAGTTGCAAGGTAAAATTTACTTGGTGGAATTGTAGGGGTTTGATCAAACTCACAAAGGTAAGGTAATGAGCAGGATAAAATCCTTGAAATCAAAAATCGTTTTTTTTACAAGAAACACATATGGTGGATGAGGACGTTCCCAAAATAGCAAGACGATGGCAGGGTCAAGTGTTGTCTGCTCCTTACACCACTCATGCTAGAGGGGTTATGATACTAATTCATACATCGGCTCCATTACGGGTACAGCATGTAGTTAAGGACCCTGCAGGGGGGTATATTATAGTCCATGGTAGGTTATTATCTGAAACCTTAACTTTGATAAATGTTTACGGCCCCAATGAAGATGACTCTAAATTCTATAATAGTCTGTTTTTGACTGCTTCAAATCATCCTGGGAAATACATAATAGCTGGTGACTTTAACTGTATGTTAGAGCCTTCAAAAGACAGGTCAACTGGTTTAGATGATACCTACAGTAAGTCCAGAAAGGCGATACACCATTTTATGAAGGAATTGAATCTGTTTGATGTTTGGAGGCATGGTAAACCGAACGCAGTAGAATATTCCTGCTATTCCGGTACTCATAGAACTCACTCACGCATAGACTACTTTTTGGTTTCAGCGCTACTTGTCTCCAAAATAGATGAATGTCATTATAGTAGTATAGTTCTGTCTGACCACACTGCAGTATCCTTGACCTATGAAGATAATAACTTAGTGTGCGACCCCCCGAGATGGCGTTTTCAACCCGGGTGGCTTGCGGATCCTACATTCATAGATTTCTTAGATAAGCAGATTGACCTGTATTTTGAATGTAACAAGTCCCAGACTTCTGCTAGCACAAGGTGGGAGGCTTTCAAAGCCTTTATCAGGGGCCAAATCATTTCCTTCACTAGTTCCAAGAAAAAGGCTACACGACTTGAAATGAAGACATTAGATGAGGAAATTAAAAAACTGGAAACAGAAATATATAATAATAGACATATACCTACAGATGTTCATACAAGACTGCTACTGCTTAGAGCACAGTACAATGAACTGGCAGCTAATAAAGCGGCTGCTGATTTAATGAGACTCAAACAGTCCTACTATGATCAGGGGGAAAAGCCCGGAAAACTTCTAGCATGGCGCATTAAACAACAACAAACAGAAAGGTCTATTAATTGTATTGAAGTCCCAAGTGGTAGAACTATAGTGGACCCGACAGAGATTAATGAAGCCTTTAGAGACTTCTACGGGAAATTATACAGCTCTGAGTGCTCTCCTAATCTGGACACGCAAACACAATTCCTAGACAATCTTAATATTCCATAAATTTCGGAAGAGGAATGTAGAGTATTAGATCAAGATGTAACTGCATTGGAAATTGCAGAAGCAATTGGGTGTATGCAGGCTGGAAAATCAGCGGGTCCAGATGGCATCCCTATAGACATTTATAAAACATTTCAAACCAAATTAATACCACCCCTCTTGGAGATGTTTCAGGAATCCTTTGAGAATGGTCTTCTCCCTACATCTATGAGGGGCGCCCTAATCACTTTACTCCCAAAACCGGGGAAACCAAATACAAAATGTGAAAATATGCGTCCAATTAGTCTCCTAAATTCTGATACAAAAATACTCTGTAAAATTCTTGCAAGAAGATTGGAGGATCTTCTACCTAGAGTAGTGGGAGAAGACCAGAACGGATTCATTCAAGGGAGACAGGGTTTTCATAACGTTAGACGAGTGCTCAATATTTTATACAGTCAGAGGGAGGCGCCTGACACGGCCTTACTTTCACTTGATGCAGAGAAGGCCTTCGACCGTGTTGAATGGCCTTATCTGTTTGAGGTGTTAACACGATTTGGCCTTGGGGATACATTTATCAAATGGGTAAGATTGCTTTGTACAGGGCTTACTGCAGAAGTTTTGACGAATAGTAAGGTTTCTAAACCTTTTAACATTTGTAGAAGTTGCCCTCAAGGGAGCCCTTCATGGCCTTTACTTTTTATCCTAGCGACAGAACCATTTGCTATAGCGGTGAGGACTCACAGCGATATTTATGGAATTCGAGAGGGACATCTGGAGCACAGGGTAGCACTCTTCACCGATGATGTGATATTAATGCTTAAAAATCTGCATAAATATATCCCAGCGCTCCTAAGCCTTATTGAATCATTTGGGAAAATATCCGGTTATAAAGTTAATTACTCCAAATCATCTATAATGTTACTGAATGAAACAGAGAGGAAGAATGGTCTTGTTTATGCTTCTACCTTCAACCCAACAGACACATTTACATATCTGGGAATAAATATTGTCCCTGAGGTGAATAAGATTGCTCAGTCAAATTATGAGCCCATCCTGGACGCTAGTATTGCTTCGATAGAGCGTTGGACATCCTCACCTATTTCAATGATAGGCAGGATTAATATCCTAAAGTGAATATACTTCCCAAATTTCTTTATTTGTTCCAGAATATCCCCCTACCCCCTCCTTCATCTTTGTTCACGAAAATCAAGAAACTGTTTACCAACTTTATTTGGCAAAATAAACGTCCTAGATTACGTCTATCTTTACTTTATCTACCATATGATCGAGGAGGCCTGAAATGTCCAAATATCCAATGGTATTACTGGGCAGCACAATTAAGGTCGATGATGTTTTACTTCTCCCCTGGAAGTCCCCCAGCTTGGATTGATCTGGAAGCCTGCTCTGTTAAACCGGGCTTACCATTGCACCTGTATTTGTATTCAGCAGACCGTAAATATCTGAAGAAAAATACAGACAACCCTATAATATTGAATATGAAGGATGTTTGGTTCGATGCTTGTAAGTATTTGAATATAAATATGTCCCGGTCACGCTTCAGTCCTATTTGGGGTAATGCCAATTTCAAACCAGGGCAAAATGATAGGGGATTTATATTATGGGCTGAAAAGGGGTTAAGGAAAGTGCAAGACATGTACAGGGAGGAGGATGAAGTATTCATGTCCTTTGAGGAAATATCTACCAAGTATGACATTCCAAGGAATCATTTTCTCAAATATCTTCAGCTAAGGAGTTTTATATCCTGTCAAAGCCATTCATTGGACATTCCTACCATTTCTATATTAGAAGTTGCAGTCACAAAACACTGTTATGATAAAGGTTTAATTTCAACTATGTATGACTTATTTGTATCTGGATCTGATGAATCATCAGAGACAACACTGAGATGATGGGAGGGAGATATAGAGGAGGAAATATCTTTAGAAGAATGGAGTGAGGCATGTAAAGAGGCCCAGAGACAGACAGTTAGCAGCAACCTAAAGCTTCTACAGTATAAATGGCTGATGCGTACATATATAACTCCTGTTAAATTGCACAAGTTTAATGACAATATTCCTGATACCTGTATTAAGTGTAGTGAGGCAAGGGGGACGCTGTTTCACTGTATATGGGAATGTGGGGAAGTGAAAACCTTCTGGCAAGATGTTGTTGATATGATTGATCAAATTTTGTCAAAGAAATTACCATTGAGTCCAAAGCTTTTTATTCTTGGTTTATATCCTACCGTCCCACATTTACATAGCAATGAGTTCAGATTTATAGATATGTGTATATTACAAGCAAAACGTGTAATTGCTCTTAATTGGAAAAGTGTTGATGGACCAAGAGTTGGTATGTGGGTTAAAGAAATGGCTTCAAACATGTCAATGGAAAAGATAATGTATATTGTTAGACGTAAACAAAGTGTTTTTGATAAAATCTGGGGATTGTTTCTGTACTTCCTAAGACGTAATACTAATGTTGGTAACTTGCTTCATCAAGAACAAGCTCTGGGGCAGTAGAACAACTCTATCTGATTGTTTATATGCGTAAAAGCAACTGGGAAAAAAACCACACCCTCTAATCAGTCTGTGAAAGAAATTATTGTTATTATTATTTTATTTTATTATTTTTATTAATTGAATTTTTATCTTTATTATCTTCTTTAACCCTGCTTTGAATTGTATTACTTGTTATAGGGACAGGGTTATGGGGGGGGGGGGGGGTAGGGTGAAAATGTTTGCTGTACTGTGCTATTACTTGTTTTGATGTAATTTGCAAACAAAATTCAATAAATATATTGCTTAAAAAAATTTAAGCTCAGTGTAGCACTTTAAACACTTTATTTTGTCTTTATATACATATATATATATATATATATTCTTTATATATTGTGTTTAACATAAAGACAAGCTTTTTCTACACCTTATTGTTTTAAAACATCACATTATATGACAGAAGAGCGATAAAAAGGAGACCTTTTGGTGTTAAAAGCGACGCAATGAAAAATGTGGGTGCACCTAAATTTTGTGCTGGTGCACCTAAAAAAGTAGTTAGGCGCACCAGTGCAACCAATGCAAAAAGTTAGTGTAGAGCCCTGCACCAGGTGCACTCCCTTACTGAAGCGGTCCACCACTGTCAGGATCACAGTGTTACCCTGGGAGGGAGGCAGTCTGGAGACAAAATCCAACACCACATGGGACCAGGGCCCGCTTGGAGTTGGGAGGGGCTGCAGCAGACCCGCGGGTGCCTGGTGAGAGGCCTTGCTGTGAGCACAGACGGACCAGGCCCTTACGAAGTCCCTGACATCGTTCCTCATGGTGGGCCACCAGAAACGCCGAGCCAGGAAGGTGAAGGTGCGGTGGACACCTAGGTGGCAAGCAAACTGACTGGCATGGCCCCACTGAAGAACCCAGGACCGGACTGAGTCCGGGACGAACAGGCGGCGTGGAGGCACGTGGGCTCGGGGCGGGATGGGAGCGCAACGCCTGCCTGACCACGGTCTCGATGCCCCAGGTAACCACGCCAACCACCCTGGCCTCAGGAAGGATGGGAGTCGGCTCCTCTGTAGCTGGCTTCCTCCTCGGGTGTTGTCGGGACAGGGAGTCTGCCTTCATGTTGCGGGACCCGGGGCGATAAGTCAGCGTGAAGTCAAACTGACTGAGGAAGCTGGCCCACCGTGCCTGCCGACCATTGAGGCGCTTGGTTGCTCGGATGAACGTCAAGTTCTTATGATCAGTCCAGATGGTGAACGGCTGTTCCGTCCCCTCCAGCCAATGGCGCCACTCCTCCAGAGCAGCCACTACTGCCTGCAGCTCCCGGTTCCTGACATCGTAGTTCTCCTCGGCGGGGAGGAACCGGCGAGAGAAGAAGGCGCATGGGTGGACCTTCTGGTCAGACGCTGACCGCTGGGAGAGGACAGCCCCCAACCCGGTGTCCGAAGCGTCCACCTCCACGATGAACTGCCTCTTGGGGTCGGGGTGGAGCAGGACCGGGGCGCTGGTGAACCTCTCCTTGAGGGACTGGAACGCAGAGTGGGCAGCCGGGGACCAGATGAATGGCTGGGAGGGGGAGGTCAGCCTGGTGAGCGGTTCCGCCACGCGGCTGTAGTTCCTGATGAACCTCCTATAGAAGTTCACAAACCCGAGGAAGCCCTGTAATTCCTTCCGGGATGTGGGATCGGGCCAGTCCACCACAGCCTGGATCTTGCGGGGGTCGGCCCGGGTCTGTCCCCTCTCAACGACGAAGCCCAGGTAGTCAACGGAAGGGGAATGGAACCGGCACTTCTCTGCCTTGACGAAGAGCTGGTTCCGGAGGAGACGTTCGAGTACCCGGCGGACATGCATGTTCCTCGAGGGTCCTGGAGAAGATGAGGATGTCATCGAGGTAGACCACCACAAACTCATCGAGCATGTCGCGGAGAATGTCATTCATGAGAGCCTGGAATACCGCCGGGGCGTTGGTGAGGCCGAACGGCATGACCAGGTACTCATAATGACCCCGGGGTGTCTTAAAGGCTGTCTTCCACTCGTCCCCCTTCCGGATCCGGACCAGATGATAGGCACACCGGAGGTCCAGCTTAGTGAAGACTGTAGCCTGGGTGAGGGGCTCAAGGGTGGAACTCATGAGAGGAAGGGGGTACTTGTTCTTGACGGTTATCTCATTGAGTTGGCGATAGTCAATGCAGGGTCGGAGACCTCCGTCCTTCTTCTCAAAAAAGAATCCAGCTGCCACCTGGGAGGACGAGGGCCGAATGAATCCCGCTGCCAAGGACTCGGAGATGTACTCGTCCATCGCAGCCTTCTCAGGGATGGTCAGACTGTACAGACGACTGCTGGGAAGGGGTGCCCCAGAGTGGAGGTCGATAGCACAGTCATAAGGCCGATGAGGAGGAAGAGATTGGGCCCGGGTCTCGCTGAAAACCTCACCTAGCTCATGGTACTCAGGGGGAACAGAGGAGAGGTCAGGAGGCGGGGCACTAGGGGCACGTCGGGGGGATGGGGCGGGAGCAGCCTGGAGACATTGGGCATGACAGGAGGAGCTCCACTTCATGATGGTATCGGAGGCCCAGGCGATGTGTGGCTCATGCTGCACGAACCAGGGGCGCCCTACGATCACAGGGACTAATGGGGACTGGATGATGAAGAACCGAAGTCTCTCCACATGGTTACCTGCTATGGTGAGAGAGACAGGGTGGGTGCGTTGGGCAACGCTGGCCAGGCAGCGCTCGTCCAGTGCGAAGGCCTCCATGGGCTTCTCCAGCATCTCTAGTGGGATGTTAGCCTGGGCAGCAAACTCTGAGTCCAGGAAACACTCATCAGCCCCCGAGTCGAGGAGTGCATACATAGAGTGCACCCACCGTGAGCCGCTGGTCAGCCCAGGCCACGGTAACGCTAACCAGATGGTTCTGTGGGGCAGGACGGCGGGAGCAGGAAAGGCGGCTCACTAGGATCTCCTGGGACCCCAGTGAGCCTAGTCTTTTGGTCGAGTGGGGCAACCGCTGATCAGATGTCCCTTCTGGCCACAGTAGAGGCATTGACCTGCCTTCAACCGGGCCTCCCATTCGGCCGGACTAAGGCACGTGCGCCCCAGCTGCATAGGTTCCTCCCCCATCGTGGTCTGGGGCGCGGAGGGAGAAACGGCCACAGGGAAACTGGGGCGAGCAGGAGTAGGGGTCCTGTCAGGAGTGCTGGACGACTGGGGAATGGACGGGGATCCACGCAGGGCTCGCTCGTGCCTCCTCTCCCGGAGGCGTCCATTGATGCGGATGGTGAGTTTGATCAGGTCATCGAGGGAGGTGGGCTCCTCCCGGGTGGCTAGCTGGTCCTTGACAGCCTCGTTGAGACCTCTCCGGAAGGTGACCCGAAGTGACTGGTCGTTCCAGTCATTCCAGCCGCTCTCAGCTGCGGCCAGCCTGAACTCCACCGAGTAGTCTGTGACACTGCCACTGTCCTGCTGGATACTGCTCAGCCGAGCACCAGCGTCCTGGCCACCGACTGGATGGTGGAAAATCTTCCGTAGTTCCACCACAAAGGCCACGTAGGTGAGGCAGAAACTGGCCTTCATGGACCAGGAAGCAGTGGCCCACTGAGCTGCTTGGCCTGTGAGCAGGTTGGTCACGTAAGCGACCCGGGCAGCATCAGACGTGAACATGCTGGGTTGGTGCAGGAAGACCAGCTCACACTGCATGATGAACATGGCACAGATCTCAAAGTCGCCATCAAATGGTCGTGGGCTGGAGAGGCAGGGCTCCCGGGGAACTGGGTTGAGCCCCACAGGGCAGGCTGGCCCCGCAGCTGGATGGTGAGAGCCGCCTTGATGGTCTGCAACTGCCGCAGGATCTCTGCTTGTTGGGTCGCCAACGCCGCCTGCTGGCTCGTTAGGTTACCCACACAGGCCTGGAGGGGCTGGACCTGAGTCTGAAGATCTCTCACCGCAGCAGAGGCCGCCTCTAGCTGCTGGTGTGGGAGTTGGTCAGTTGGATCTGTCTGATGAGAGCTGCTTGAACCGGACTGGTCGGTACGCTCTCTCTGCCGGCTGGGGTCGTCATGGTCAGTTCGTACTGTTAGGGTTTGTGGAAGACCCCAAGCGCACGACACCGGACAGAGATGGGGTTAGCCGAAACTGGCGTACTTTATTCCTTGCTCGTACAACGGTCAAACACAGGAGGGCAACGAGCGACAAGAAAACGGGAAGTCCAAGGAAAAAAACTCGCGGGTAATCCAAACTGGGAACACGGCAGGATGCTTCCACGGGGAATCTTTGCAAGGGAAACCATAAACCAAGGGTTGGGGTGAGCTCGGAGAGAAAAGCACCGGAAGGGAAGAGTAACCACTCCTGCGAGGAGGTGACGGCACGAACTGACAACGGGTGCTGGGAGACCAGCAAACTTAAGCCCGGCCCCGACGAGCTGATTGGCTGCCGGGGCAGGGTGGGCGAGCCGTAACAGCAATACTGTCAGTCGGAAGCAAGTTGGCTTCATCGCTTAACTTCAGGGTTTTTGCTAGCAATAAGGCTTTTGGCATTTAAGTGATGGGCTGGGAGAATAAGGTTTAGTTTCACAGCTGTAGGCCTACGGTAACTACTGCCCCGGCGTTGTTACATTGTAATAGCCTACGTCTTGCCATTGCTGAGTACATTGTAAACTAGAGATAAACCGGGCCAGGAATAGACGATTTCGGGGAACGTAAAGTAGGCTAAAGCTTTATAAGTCACACGTATTGCCTCACCTTTGACACTGTGGATTAGTATTTCCAAGAGCACGCAGCCAAGAGCTGTATGGCAAACCAACAGCCATGGACTCTACATAGTTTTATAGTAGCGCTTCTGTTATTTAGATAAAAATACCACCCCATCGAATTCATATTTTTACTTTTTGTATGATTGTACTTTTTGTCCTTGTGTTTAAATCTTCATTTAATTTAATAAGTTGATGAACGTTGTGTGTGTTTTTTTACTGGATTGTTGATTACTGTATTTACTGTATTTTATTACATTTACAAAAGATAGCCTTCCGTGGATTTCTCGCAGGGCATCAAGTAGTCTTCTATCGATGAAATAGTTCTTCATCAAACTTCAAATTCAACTGGGTTTTCTAGGTCAGTGTTTCTCAACCGGGGGTCCGCGGATCCCTAGTGGTCCGTGGTGTAATTGCAAGGGGTCCGTGAAAATAAAATATCTTTAAAAAAAAGATCCTATGACATTTATAGAAATAGGATTATTTTACTCAAATGTGACTGAGACCTTTATCTAACTTAACTATAAAGGGTAACAGGACTTTTTTCTCTAATTACATCGGTTTCACAAGTGTAATTTATTGTATTTTAATAAGAGATCTCGCTCCCGTTTGCATTGTTAAAAGTCACTGCATAAACATTCTGTTGTTACATATATCTGAAAGTTACTGAATACATATTCTGTTTTGTTACATATATCTGAAAGTTACTGAATACATATTCTGTTTTGTTACATATATCTGAAAGTTACTGCATAAGAATTCTGTTTTGTTACATATATCTGAAAGTTACTGAATACATATTCTGTTTTGTTACATATATCTGAAAGTTACTGCATAAGAATTCTGTTTTGTTACATATATCTGAAAGTTACTGCATAAGAATTCTGTTTTGTTACATATATCTGAAAGTTACTGCATAAGAATTCTGTTTTGTTACATATATCTGAAAGTTACTGAATACATATTCTGTTTTGTTACATATATCTGAAAGTTACTGAATACATATTCTGTTTTGTTACATATATCTGAAAGTTACTGCATAAGAATTCTGTTTTGTTAACTATATCTAAGTTACAACTGAAAGCTCTTATTTTTGCCCCAAAGAGTGAATAAATGCTATAATGCAATTTAAAATGCAGTTTCTACTGTTTCTATCAAATTGCAACCCCCCTCCCCCAAGATCAGGTGGAGGGGTCCTCAGGGTAGATCAAAAATACGCAGGGGGTCCGGGACCCCAAAAAGGTTGAGAACCACTGCTCTAGGTTGATGGGTGGGGGGGGGGGCAATATCATATTCTTTCATGGGGCCCAGAATCTCTAGCGGCGCCCCTGGCACCACGTCATGTATAAACACTGGGTGATAAATCTCCAGTACTTATCATGCACGGTACCCTGGCGGCATCTGCACGAGACACAGCGGGTTTGAGTTGTGGACTGAGCAGGCGTGGGCGTAGTCAACCACGCCCACACGTGGAGTCAGAGTTGTGACGGGGCTGCATAATCAACAGCTGACACTTAAGATGATGGGGGGAGGGGGAAGGGGGGGGGGAGCACATCACGTTGTTCTCTTTCCTTTATTCGCCCTCTTCATTCTTCCCATCATCTCCTTCAAATGACGGGGAGGAAGGGAAGGAGAGAGGAGTGGAGGTGATGAGTCATAAATAAAACAGCTGGCAAACGATTCGCCGAATCACTCAGAAAAACACCATCTAAACGTGGACACACAAGCTGGGACATTACTACTAAACTAATCCCAACGGGGACATCCTTTCTCTGCATGTAAGCCACCCTAGCTGTGCAGCTAGGAGCAGTGCCCGGGGAGCAGCGCCCGGGGAGCAGCGCCCGGGGAGCAGCGCCCGGGGAGCAGCGCCCGGGGAGCAGCGCCCGGGGAGCAGCGCCCGGGGAGCAGCGCCCGGGGAGCTGGTCTCGCCATGCCTCGGCCAGGGGACACAGACAGCAGTACTGACCCGAGCATGCATGTCTTTTTGATGGTGGGGGAAACCGGAGCACCCGGAGAAAACCCACCACAGACACGGGGAGAAACTCCACACAGAGGACGACCTGGGATGACCCCCAAGGTTGGACAACCCCGGGGTTCGAACCCGGGGCCTTCTTGCTGTCCAGAACTCGGCTCCTACCTCGCCGCATCGCAGGGCTTTTAGCCAGCTTTGGGATTCAAGCTACATTCAAAATGGGCTAATAAAGTCTTCCTCCAAGCACGTGACTTTCTATGTGTGGATATGGCCACCAGAACACGTCTGATTCGTTTTCAAAGTCACGAAATAGTGGCTGCGTATAAGGCTACCACCCAGCTGGACTGTGCCACGTAATACCAAGTTCAGAGTTTCAGAAGAAATCAACACAAATCCTCCCGAACGTCACTGAGCTCATTATTCCCTCCCTGAGAAAATAAAGCTGAAGTGTTAACTGTTCGCCACTAGAGGGCAGTGTAGCTGCAAACTAGAAAGTAAATTGCTCTTCGCCCTGACATGTTGATATGAGAACCCAGCGCTTTATTGAGATTCACAATAATACGTTTTAGATAACCTATGCACCTACAACCTGTAGTAGTTTGGGACTGGGTTAGACTGGAGCGGTCCTGGCAGAGTCCTGGAAGAGTTCTGGAAGAGTCCTGGAAGAGTCCTTGAAACTTGACGGAGTTTTTAACGGCGGTAACGTTTTTTTGACAATATTCTGTCTATATTTGTGCATATGCTCCACTAATTGTCATGCATGTTTGTATGCAGTGTGTGGTGGTACCTGCATAACCGCGTCTACTGCATGGGGGTACATATGTGTATGTATGAAGTATATGTATGAAGTATATGTATGAAGTATACGTATGAGGGTGAACTTGTATTTTGATGGACAGGCTTTGGCAGCAAACGCTATTAACTAGTGTAATGGAGACTAGGCAGTCTATCGCTCGCAGTCCCTGGAGGAGTAAACCAGTACCTGGTGGTTCCTGGGCGACATGCTGGCTGCCTGCACTGCAGCCGGACCTGCAGCCTGTTCCAGGTCCTTCACTAGTCATGACGTCCTACAGGATTCTGAGAGAAAACCCGGTTAAAACCCTGTAAGGATCTGGAAGCAATCCAGCTGGATGACTTCCTGTACCCTGTAAGAGAAAAGGTCCCGCAGGAGTCCAGTAGGACTGGCTCCAGAGTCTCATAGGATTGTAAGTGGGGTTTTCTGTCGGAATCCTACAGGACTTGTTGACTATGGTTGACTTGGTGACTAGTCAGCTGTACAAAGCCAGCAATGCGCACATTGTTGGGTGAATTTACTCTGCTTTAAAAGTCAAGGCAAGTCAATTTTATTTGTGTAGCCCACCGGCGCAAACTTAAAATTAAAATGAAATTAAATTTGAAATTAAAAGTAAACATTAAAAAGGATTTGAAACCTTAAAAAATCGGCAGCTCGGTTAATATTTTAGCTATCTTTTTCACGCGCCACCCACGTGTGTATGTAGGCCATTTAAACCAGACGTTTCAGTCAGTCGGTGGCTGTAGGTGAAGCGAGCTGCGGCGGAGGCTGCGGAGGCTGAGGAGGCTGCGGCTGCGGAGGCGGCGGAGGCTGCGGAGGCGGCTGAGGCGGCGGAGGCGGAGGCGGAGGCGGCTGAGGCGGCTGAGGCTGAGGCGGAGGCGGAGGCTACGGCGGCGGATCTGATCCGTCCAGACGTTGCTGCTGCGCACGTCAGTGCTGTGAAGCTCCCGGGAAGCCGCGCCAGTAAGCTTCTAAAGGCTTTGCAGTGAGGA
This sequence comes from Lampris incognitus, assembly GCF_029633865.1. NCBI lineage: Eukaryota > Metazoa > Chordata > Actinopteri > Lampriformes > Lampridae > Lampris > Lampris incognitus. The sequence continues at coordinate 49,748,178 of NC_079223.1, read as the reverse complement.
AACAGCGGCCAATTCACCCAAAATCCACCAGGAAATGGAAGAAAGGCAGTTATTGTTACAAACACAAGTTTGAAAATGTTGACTTTTATAAAACCCTTTAAAAGACCTCATGACGACGGGTGATTATCAATTTTTGTTTTCATTGAATTGTTTTATATACATACGTATATACATATATATACATATATACATATATACACACACATATATATATACACATATATATATACATACACACACATATATACATACACACACATACATACATACATATATATATGTATATATATATATGTATACATATATACATATATATGTATATATGTGTATATATATATGTGTATATATATACATATATATGTGTGTGTGTATATATATGTATATATATGTGTGTGTATATATATATGTATGTATATATATATATATATATATATATATATATATATATGTGTGTGTGTGTGTGTGTGTGTGTGTAGTCTGACGGAAGGCGTCCATCGTTATCAGTTTTAGAAGACGTGTTGCAGAAAAAGAACAATAATGTTTTTTAAAAAAGAGCCCTGATTAAAGGCTGCGCTCAGAGCCACGGAGCGGCTCCGGCCGCTCCGCGTCCCGCCGCCGCCGCGGCGGCGTCACACAGGACCGCAGCCTTTAAGTCGCTCCACGTCCTTGATGCGCAGTGATGTTGCCCCAACCGAAGGTTACCCATTCAGTCAGGTAGTCAAGTGTCTGCCCGGAAGAAAAGTGCTGTGGCACGGCTGGCAAAAAGAAAGAAAGCAGGAGATGATTGGTTTTGTGTTGGGTCCACCCTTAAGATGTGTCTTAATGAGTTAAAGTCAGGCCCATAAAGCCGCTGAGAGCAGGGTTCACGGACAGGTCGGCCGGGTACCTGAACATGTGTCAGATTATGGAGAATGGGGGTTGTCCTCAGTCCCTCTGCACCTCCGAGAACAACCACCGGCTTTCAGACCAGCTGCAGAAACAAAGGCAGATGAATGGGTCGGGAGGAATCGCTCAGTATGGCCTTAGACACACGCACTGATGTGGACGCATGAAATAATTAAGCAGCACGTTTAAACGAGACGTGTCCACAGGCCCGGGCCCCATGAAAACCACAGACATAGAAACCACAGACATAGAAAACACATACATAGAAACCACATACATAGAAACCACAGACATAGAAAACACATACATAGAAAACACATACATAGAAACCACAGACATAGAAAACACATACATAGAAACCACAGACATAGAAACCACAGACATAGAAAACACATACATAGAAACCACAGACATAGAAACCACAGACATAGAAAACGCGTACATAGAAAACATAAATACAAAACATACATAGAAAACATAAATAGAAAACATACATAGAAAATACATACATAGAAAACATACATAGAAAACACATGCACTGAAAACATAAATACAAAACATAAAAGAAAACATACATATATATCATAAATAGAAACACATACATGGAAAACATACATAGAAAACACATACATAGAAAATAGAAAACCTACATAGAAAACACATACATAGAAAACATAAATACAAAACATACAAGAAAACATACATAGATAATATAAATAGAAACACATACATGGAAAACATACATAGAAAACACATGCATTGAAAACATAAATACGAAACATACATAGAAAACACATACATAGAAAATAGAAAACATACATAGAAAACATACATAGAAAGCATACATAGAAAATAGAAAACAAAACATACATAGAAAACACATACATAGAAAACATACATAGAAAACATACAAGAAAACATACATAGATAACATAAATAGAAACACATACATGGAAAACATACATAGAAAACACATGCATTGAAAACATAAATACGAAACGTACATAGAAAACACATACATAGAAAACATACATAGAAAATAGAAAACATACATAGGAAACATACATAGAAAATAGAAAACATACATAGAAAACACATACATAGAAAACACATAGAAAATAGAAAACTTACATAGAAAACACATACATAGAAAACATACATATAAAATAGAAAACATAAATAGAACACACATACATAGAGAACATACATAGAAAATAGAAAACACATAGAAAACACATACATAGAAACATACATAGAATAGAGAAACCATGCATAGAAAACATACATACATAGAAAACATACATAGAAAATAGAAAACACATATATAGAAACATACATAGAAAATAGAAAACATACATAAAACACATACATAGAAAACATACATAGAAAACACATACATATAAAACATACATAGAAAACATATACATAGAAAACATACATAGAAAATAGAAAACATACATATAAAATAGAAAACATAAATAGAAAACATACATTGAAAACACATAGAAAATAGAAAACATGTATAGAACATAGAAAACATATATAGAAAACATACATAGAAAATAGAAAACATATATAGAAAACATACATAGAAAATAGAAAACATACATAGAAAATAGAAAACATACATAGAAAATAGAAAACATACATAGAAAACATATGTAGAAAACATAAATAGAAAACATACATAGAAAACACAGAAAATAGAAAACATATATAGAAAATAGAAAACATACGTAGAAAACATACATAGAAAACATACATAGAAAACACAGAAAATAGAAAACATATAGAAAATAGAAAACATACGTAGAAAACATACATAGAAAATAGAAAACATACATAGAAAACATAAATAGAAAACATACATCGAAAACATACATAGAAAATAGAAAACACATAGAAAATAGAAAACATACATAGAAAATAGAAAACATACCCTAGAAAACACATACATAGGAAACACAGACATAGGAAAGACATGCAGGCCCAGTGGTGCAAGTGGTGGGAGGAGGCTGATTAATGAATATGGCAGCACGGGTCCCAGTGGATGTGACCAGCAGCGAGAGCACGAGCCCACCGTGTGGTGTATCAACCCCTGTTTAGAGTCACCGGAAGGTTCGAGAGCCGATGTGGCGGGGGGGGGGGGATAGTTCCGTGGTCCGGCCTCGGAAGGAGAGAGAGGACTTCTCTCTTCATACTGCTTCCGGTATCTCAGCCGCTTCTGGACCTCCACCACTTCACGCCGACTCCTCCTCCAGCAGCGCTGCTGGAGGAGGAGTCGGCGGAAGACTGTGAAAGACCACCAGTGCTCCCATTCACACAACACCTGGTGGTGTTTGGAAACACGCATGGGCCAGTTTAATTAGAGGCAATTATAAATGACGACACTGTGAGAAGGGGGAGGGGGACCGTTTTCCTTCATCCTTCCAATTGGGGAAAGATGCGCTAATTAGAGCGGAGCCCCCTTTTTCAGATGACCCGGGAGACCCCGTGCAAGCTGTTTAACGTCAATAGTAAGAAGAGGGGGGGGGGGGGGGGGGAGAAGAAAAGCGACCGTGCCCGCGAGTCTGTGAATCAGGCCTGCACGACGCGACACAAGCGCACACTTCCTGACCGCGAGCCCGAGCAGGCGGCTTGCACGCGCTTCACTATCTCGGCTTTGGGAACTTCTCAAAGCAACAGGTGACTGCTGGAAGACCAGCAAGACCACTTGGCTGTGCGTAGACCTTAAAAAGACCTTCCTTTCTCTCCGGTGACAAATGAAGCGATGAGCAGGTCTAATTGCTGGCCAATTTCATATGACATTTGAGTCATTTAGCCGGACCCATCAACACACACCAACCACTTCCCGGCCAGCTGCTGCACTCTTTAAAAGCCGGTTCCCTGCTGTTCTGCAACAACGTGATGGCCCTCGTTGTGTGTAGCGGGTAGGGTGGTGTGTGGGGTGGCGTGTAGGGTGGCGTGTGGGGTGGCGTGTAGGATGGTGTGTAGGGTGGTGTGTGGGGTGGTGTGTAGGGTGGCGTGTGGGGTGGCGTGTGGGGTGGCGTGTAGGGTGGCGTGTGGGGTGGCGTGTAGGGTGGCGTGTGGGGTGGCGTGTGGGGTGGCGTGTAAGGTGGCGTGTGGGGTGGCGTGCGGGGTGGCGTGCGGGGTGGCGTGTAGGGTGGCGTGTGGGGTGGCGTGTGGGGTGGCGTGTGGCGTCGCGTGTAGGGTGGCGTGTAGGGTGGCGTGTAGGGTGTAGGGTGGCGTGTAGGGTGGCGTGTAGGGTGGCGTGTAGGGTGGCGTGTGGGGTGGCGTGTGGGGTGGCGTGTAGGGTGGCGTGTGGGGTGGCGTGTGGCGTCGCGTGTAGAGTGGCGTGTAGGGTGGCGTGTAGGGTGGCGTGTAGGGTGGCGTGCAGGGTGGCGTGCAGGGTGGCGTGAGTCCAGCAGGACCGTGTCCATGCGCAGATGGGCTCCAGTAGACGACTGCGTGGTGATTTATGACAGGTTGACAGACGTTGCAGGGTTTTCTTGGTGACGTGGCTGAAAGCTGCACGTGTCATGACGCTGGAGCTGCGTCCTTCAGACTTCTCCCCTGACGAGCCCGGACGGGGTCGCGCCAACCAAACCCCCGACGTGCCGCTGGGCCGCGGCGGCGGCGGCGCTCCGTGCGGCGGTTGTGCGGCTGTGTGCGTCACTTCGCGCCCTGACTCTGCAGCGCGCTGCATAGCCAAGCCGTCCTCGAGGCGACGGTGCTAAAGGACAAGATGCTTCGTAGCCGAGACCACAAGCCCTGCGACTGACCGCACATCCGTGCAAGGCGACATACGCCAGGGTGATGACGTAAGCGATCTTACAAGCCTCCATGCCCCCCCCCGCCCCCCCCCCCGGCCGCCGCGTCGTCATCTGTGCGTAACTGAACTGAATGTCAGTAGCTCGCACATCAATCTTCAATCATGTTATTGCCTGTGTATCAACCAATCCGCAAGCTCGCCGGGGAGGGGGGGAGGGGGGGGGAGCTGGAGGTCGGGAAGAATAAGGTCTGATGACGCGGAGCAGGACCACATACGACCTTTAACAGACGGCCTTTCCCTTTCTCTTCTTCGCGGACATGTCTTGTTTGCCGTGCACGTGTCACACACGGCGTGTGTCAGTTGTATCTGCATATCCCGGACACAGCCTGGCTCGGAGCCAATGAACGCGTCCTGGCGCGGTGACGTCACCGGTGTCCTCTGGTTGACTTCCTGCCGCGGCGCGAATGCCCTCAGTTCGAACCCCGGCTCGCGGGGTTGAACAGATAAGACAACTTCATGACCCATGCAGCCCTCTCGCCCGACGCGCTGTTAGAGGCGCTTCACGTGCGTCACCGCGGGCTTCTGGGTAAAAGTGAACGCGCCGCACACGAGCTGGAAGAACAAGCCCGAGGCTACTGCCACGGACATCCCTCCTGGATGTCGTTAAAGCCACTCATTAGTTTGCCGTTAACTAGTACTGCATTTTCCTGTGACACCCACGTGCACATATGTCTCACGCATATACCTCACGCATGTACCTCGCCCATGTGTGTCACGCACATGCCTCACCCATACGTCCCGAGCGTATGTGTAAGCCATGTGTCCCAGTGTGCAGCGTCCCTGCCTGCAGCTCTACGTGGTGACGTGGTGGTGCTGTGGTTTGGTACCAGGACAGGGTGAAGCGCGGGTCGGCCGTCAGAAACCCAGTAAAAAGCTCGTGTCCTGCACAAGTCTGCATCACCAATCAAACATTTCCAAGTATTTCTGCTATTTCACAGCACGGAGCTTCGTGTAAGACGTGTGTTTGTGCGGTGATGGCTTACAGAGTTCCGTTATAACCCTCTCCACTTGCTCACACTTCCAAACCCCACATAGCCCGCACGCTGACGTAGACCGATTTGGATTTCTTTCAGAATAACAAGGCATATTGTGACCATGTGATCCTACTGGCGGACAGTGAGGAAAATAACCCATACTGCCACAGGCGGCCATGTTAATAATAATAATAATGATAACAATAATGATAATAACAATAATGATAACAACAATAACAACAACAACAACAATAATAATACCTTGTTGTTGACCGTTGTTTTTTTGTGAGGGGGGAGATTTTATTGTTTTTTTGTGTGAAGCACTTTGTGTTACATTTGTTTGTATGAAAAGTGCTATACAAATAAAATCTGATTGATTGATTGATCCTCATCTGACCTGTCTTTGTTTGTCGGTGGGTTAACGCGGTCTGCCGACGGACGATTTATTCTGCTAGGTTTATTCTGCTAGTTTGTTCTGCTAGGTTTATTCTGCTAGTTTGTTCTGCTAGGTTTATTCTGCTAGGTTTGTTCTGCTAGGTTTATTCTGCTAGGTTTATTCTGCTAGTTTGTTCTGCTAGGTTTATTCTGCTAGTTTGTTCTGCTAGGTTTATTCTGCTAGTTTGTTCTGCTAGGTTTATTCTGCTAGTTTGTTCTGCTAGGTTTATTCTGCTAATTTGTTCTGCTAGGTTTATTCTGCTAGTTTGTTCTGCTAGGTTTATTCTGCTAGGTTTATTCTGCTAGGTTTATTCTGCTAGTTTGTTCTGCTAGGTTTATTCTGCTAGGTTTATTCTGCTAGGTTTATTCTGCTAGGTTTATTCTGCTAGTTTGTTCTGCTAGGTTTATTCTGCAAGGTTTATTCTGCTAGTTTGTTCTGCTAGGTTTATTCTGCTAGGTTTATTCTGCTAGTTTGTTCTGCTAGGTTTATTCTGCTAGGTTTATTCTGCTAGGTTTGTTCTGCTAGGTTTATTCTGTTAGTTTTGTTCTGCTAGGTTTGTTCTGCTAGGTTTATTCTGCTAGGTTTATTCTGCTAGATCTGTTCTGCTAGGTTTGTTCTGCTAGGTTTATTCTGCTAGTTTTGTTCTGCTAGGTTTATTCTTCTAGGTTTGTTCTGCTAGGTTTATTCTGCTAGGTTTGTTCTGCTAGTTTTGTTCTGCTAGGTTTAGAATAAAGAAGAAGCAGACATGACACTGGGGCATGTGTGGCAGCAGATGACGGGAGGTGTAGGATGTATTGTCCGCCTGTAGTTAACGATTCTAAACTGAGTTAAGATTTACCACAAATTACACTAACATGTAATTAGTATTACTGTAATATGAAGGTTTGTATGAACACTGAGAGGCGTGACTGGTTCCTCCCTGGTCAGCATGGTCCGGGCAGCAGCAGGTCTGCAGCTCATTCCGGGCTGGACTTTAGTGATGGAGGTGACGAAGTGCAGGACTAGCCGGAGTGTTCCAACAGGTGATGTGCAGGTGAGCTGCTCCACGCAGGTGAGCTGCTCCACGCAGGTGAGCTGCTCCACGCAGGTGAGCTGCTCCACGCAGGTGAGCTGCTTCACGCAGGTGAGCTGCTCCACGCAGCGCCTGCATGCATTTGTGACGCGTGTTGGCCCAGCACGAGGCCCTCGATTAAATGAGTTTATTACTATCATTACCATGATTATTATCATACTATCATTATTCTGTTGGTGACGTTTTACTGCATTTTTCATGGCTTGTCTTGATGGACCTTTAATTTGAACTGACAGTTGATAGAAAGGACATGTGCGCAGGACGTGTGACGGTTGTGCGTTAAATGCGGGGTTCCAGTTGAGTCGCGCAGCCTCACATGGGTCTAACCAGAAACTGCTGACGGGCTGATGCTTGTGTGAAACTTGCAAAAGTAATGCGTAACTTAAGGCCAAATGCTGTATCATAAAAGCAACTTTACGACAAAAAAGTGATAAATGAATTGTTTGTAACAAACCCGCAGAGGTCAAGTTCAGTGATGTCAGCAAGTCGAAATGCGCGGGGCGAATCTCGGGCTGAACACACACATGGCCGCGGTCGCCGTAACGCAACACAGGAAGGAATCCACACACGGTCCCGTTCCAGCTTGTTAGTCCTGCTGCTGAACTCATTATCCATGCAGGCACCTCATTAGCAACGCAGCTTCTGCAGGCTACGTCATACTACCGACAAACTGTCACACAATGCTACAGTAATGTTACAATACTGCTACTACTTATATATCAACATTGATATGAATGATATGTATGCACAAATATTATTATGATTATTATTATTAAAATATTATTAAGTCAAGTCAATAATAATAATTATTCTACAGTCAATTATATATTATATTTTAATTATATTATAATCAGAGTTTAAAAGTACCTGAAAAATAGAGTTTTAAAGTACCAAAGTACCTGAAAACTAGAGTTTTAAAGTACCTTAAAATCAGAGTTTTAAAGTACCTGAAAACTATAGTTTTAAAGTACCCTAAAATCAGAGTTTTAAAGTACCTTTAAATCAGAGTTTTAAAGTGCCGGAAAACTAGAGTTTTAAAGTACCTGAAAACTAGTTTTAAAGTACCTTTAAATCAGAGTTTAAAAGTACCTGACAACTAGAGTTTTAAAGTACCTTAAAATCAGAGTTTTAAAGTACCTGAAAACTAGACTTTTTAAGTACCTTAAAATCGGGGTTTTAAAGTACCTTTAAATCAGAGTTTTAAAGTACCTGAAAACTAGAGTTTTAAAGTACATTCAAACTAGAGTTTTAAAGTACATGAAAACTAGAGTTTTAAAGTACCTTAAAATCAGAGTTTTAAAGTACCTTTAAATCAGAGTTTTAAAGTGCCTTAAAATCAGCGTTTTAAAGTACCTGAAAACTAGAGTTTTAAAGTACCTTAAAATCAGAGTTTTAAAGTACATGCAAACTAGAAGTTTGAAAGTACATTCAAACTAGAGTTTTAAAGTACATGAAAACTAGAATTTTAAAGTACTTGAAAACTAGAGTTTTAAAGTACCTGCAAACTAGAGTTTTAAAGTACATGAAAACTATAGTTTTAAAGTACCATAAAGTCAGAGTTGTAAAGTACCTTAAAATCAGAGTTTTAAAGTGCCTGAAAACTAGAATTTTAAAGTACCTGAAAACTAGAGTTTTAAAGTACCTGCAAACTAGAGTTTTAAAGCACCTGAAAATCAGAGTTTTAAAGTACCTGAAAACTAGAGTTTTAAAGTACCTTAAAATCAGAGTTTTAAAGTACCTGAAAACTAGAGTTTTAAACTACCTTAAAATCAGAGTTTTAAAGTACCTGAAAATTAGAGTTTTAAAGTACCTGAAAACTAGAGTTTTAAAGTACCTTAAAATAAGAGTTTTAAAGTACCTGAAAATCAGAGTTTTAAAGTACCTGAAAATCAGAGTTTTAAAGTACCTGAAAACTAGTTTTAAAGTACCTTAAAATCAGAGTTTTAAAGTGCCTGCAAACTAGAGTTTTAAAGTACCTGCAAACTAGAGTTTTAAAGTACCTTAAAATCAGAGTTTTAAAGTACCTGAAAACTAGAGTTTTAAAGTACCTTAAAATCAGAGTTTTAAAGTACCTTAAAATCAGAGTCTTAAAGTACCTGAAAACTAGAGTTTTACAGAGGTGACGAGAGAAATGGGGCAATGAAGAAACCCATTTTCCGAATAGTAGTTATTGTGGTGTTTGCGGTTATTGTGGTGTTTGTGGTGTTTGTGGTTATTGTGGTGTTTGCGGTTATTGTGGTGTTTGTGTTATTGTGGTGTTTGTGGTTATTGTGGTGTTTGTGATTATTGTGGTGTTTGTGTTATTGTGGTGTTTGTGGTTATTGTGGTGTTTGTGGTTATTGTGGTGTTTGCGGTTATTGTGGTGTTTGCGGTTATTGTGGTGTTTGTGATTATTGTGGTGTTTGTGTTATTGTGGTGTTTGTGGTGTTTGTGGTGTTTGTGGTTATTGTGGTGTTTGTGGTTATTGTGGTGTTTGTGGTGTTTGTGGTGTTTGTGGTTATTGTGGTGTTTGTGGTGTTTGTGGTTATTTTGGTGTTTGTGGTTATTGTGGTGTTTGTGGTTATTGTGGTGTTTGTGGTTATTGTGGTGTTTGTGGTGTTTGTGGTTATTGTGGTGTTTGTGGTTATTGTGGTGTTTGTGGTGTTTGTGGTTATTGTGGTGTTTGTGGTTATTTTGGTGTTTGTGGTTATTGTGGTGTTTGTGGTTATTGTGGTGTTTACGGTTATTGTGGTGTTTGTGGTTATTGTGGTGTTTGTGGTTATTGTGGTGTTTGTGGTTATTGTGGTGTTTGCTTCTTCACCCTGGCATGCGATGGGACCCCCACGCTACAAACACTGAAACACCGGTGTTGTTTTGTTGTTGTTGTTTTGTTGTTGTGGTTTTGTTGTTGTTTTGGTATTTCCATGAAAGCCGTACACCACCAGGGTACCAAGACTGTCCCAGGGTCAGACATGGCCCTGACACATGGCTGGGTCATGTTTCAACCAGTCAATCAGATTTTATTTGTGTAGCACTTTTCATACAAACAAATGTAACACAAAGTGCTTCACACAGAAAACAATACCCCCCCCACCCCCCACAACAAGGCAAAAAGTACAGACCAGTTTAAACTGGGTTATTAGAGTAAATAAAAGTGCCATAAACACGGATTAATTAAAAGTACCAACAATCACAGCAGAATATATAAAAATAGCAACACATATAAAACACACACACACACACACACACACACACACACACACACACACACACACACACACACACACACACACACACACACACACACACACACACACACACTGGTTAAACGCAGCCTTTCTGCACGGTGAGGAGGAAGACCCAGATAGCCACACAGGTTGTGATGAGTGACAGCTTGTTTCTTCCTGCAGAACAGATTTGGGGTTTAACATTAATTAAGTTGCTTTAATTTAGACGTTTAATGAAAGAGGCTCAAACACGACCCTTCAGACGAGGACAGTTACACAATGTGTGGACAAGACGAGGGTTAAATGGTCAACATGTTGCATCGCTGACGGTTTTCCAGAACAACGTGGTGTGACAGACACACTGTGCAGGCCATGCAGCGGTATAGTACAAGTACAGTCTGCTGTATATACAGGGTATATAAGTACACATCCTAACAACTCTGTGACGAGTCTTATCTGACTAAAGATACATTTATATCTGACTAAGGATACATGTATATCTGATGAAAGATACATTTATATCTGACTAAATCTGATTAAAGATACATTTATATCTGACGAAAGATACATTTATATCTGACTAAAGATACATTTATATCTGACTAAAGATACATTTATATCTGACTAAAGATACGTTTATATCTGACTAAAGATACATTTATATCTGACTAAAGATACATTTATATCTGACGAAAGATACATTTATATCTGACTAAAGATACATTTATATCTGACTAAAGATACATTGATATCTGATGAAAGATACATTTATATCTGACTAAATCTGAGTAAAGATACATTTATATCTGACTAAAGATACATTTATATCTGACTAAAGATACATTTATATCTGACGAAAGATACATTTATATCTGACTAAAGATACATTTATATCTGACGAAAGATACATTTATATCTGACTAAAGATACGTTTATATCTGACTAAAGATCCATGTATATCTGACGAAAGATACATTTATATCTGACTAAAGATACATTTATATCTGACGAAAGATACATTTATATCTGACTAAAGATACATTTATATCTGATGAAAGATACATTTATATCTGACTAAAGATACATTTATATCTGACGAAAGATACATTGATATCTGATGAAAGATACATTTATATCTGACTAAATCTGAGTAAAGATACATTTATATCTGACTAAAGATACGTTTATATCTGACTAAAGATACATTTATATCTGACGAAAGATACATTTATATCTGACTAAAGATACATTTATATCTGACGAAAGATACATTTATATCTGACTAAAGATACGTTTATATCTGACTAAAGATACATTTATATCTGACTAAAGATCCATGTATATCTGACGAAAGATACATTTATATCTGACTAAAGATACATTTATATCTGACGAAAGATACATTTATATCTGACTAAAGATACATTTATATCTGATGAAAGATACATTTATATCTGACTAAAGATACATTTATATCTGACGAAAGATACATTTATATCTGACTAAAGACACGTTTATATCTGACTAAAGATACATTTATATCTGACTAAAGATCCATGTATATCTGACGAAAGATACATTTATATCTGACTAAAGATACGTTTATATCTGACGAAAGATACATTTATATCTGACTAAAGATACATTTATATCTGATGAAAGATACATTTATATCTGACTAAAGATACATTTATATCTGACGAAAGATACATTGATATCTGATGAAAGATACATTTATATCTGACTAAATCTGAGTAAAGATACATTTATATCTGACTAAAGATACATTTATATCTGACTAAAGATACATTTATATCTGACTAAAGATACATTTATATCTGACGAAAGATACATTTATATCTGACGAAAGATACATTTATATCTGACTAAAGATACATTTATATCTAAAGATACATATAGATCAGCAACATTTTTCTACTCACGCCATTAATGCCAAGCAGATGTAACTTTGCAGTGACGTTGGGCTATACACATAAAATGGACTTGACTACAGATTAGTACGTAGACCTGCAGGTCTGATGCACCTGGCAAGACCTTCCCTAGTGGACACAGCAGCCATACCTCATGAATACACGTTATACACTTTTATAGTGTATCACTTGTGTATTTATGATGATGATAAGGGCAATTATTTAACAACAATCTTAGATTGTGTTTCTCTACATCCGTTTCAAAGATGCGACCTGAATCTGAGAAACCTCAGCAGCACTTTTCACAGGACATGATACAGAACATGATGGACATGATAAAGGACGTGATAAAGAACATAACAGGGGTGTCGTCGGACGCTCTGCAGTATCGGTTCCGTTCACATCTTGGTCAATAAAGCGAACTTGAACTGACAGCAGCATGTGATGTGCGTCATCCTAACAGTTTTCCTTCCTCCTCCACACAGACTCGTAGCTGGTCCGCTAACGCGTGTTGTCGTGGGTCTGAAAACGAAGTCCGTGTCCAGGGTACGAGACTTAGTCCCGCCAGAACCGCGCGTGGCAGAAACTCCGTCAATCAAAACGTCATGTATAGCACATGTCACGTGCTAAAATGCAATGTTGTGAAAATTAAGTAAACATTAAGAGTATAAAAAGAAGGTAATGATAAAAGAATAAACAAACAAACAAACAAACAAACAAACAGGTGACAGCCCTGTTTTAAAACGGGACTAGACTGGTTCTTTCACACCAGTGAAAGCGGCGCTCCGGCGCCTGGACGTGACGTCACATCGCGTTGCTCGGCAACCGCCGTGCGCATAGCTTCCTTCCGCAACTCAAGTCGACGCTGCGCTGAAGAAAACTGCAAACTTTAACGTGAGTGTAATAACAGCAGGCCAGCAAGACGCGAGTCAGGCGGGTGTCCACAGGCGTCCTCTGAAATAATACTAATGCTATGAAACGATGATATCTAATAACAATATCAAACGATAATATCTGATAACAATATCAAACGATATTATAATATAAAACGATAATATCTAATAACAATATCAAACGATAATATCTAATAACAATATGAAACAATAATATCTAATAACAATATGAAACAATAATATCTAATAACAATATCAAACGATTATATCAAATAACAATAAGAAACGATTATATCTAATAACAATATCAAACGATTTTATCAAATAACAATAAGAAACGATTTTATCAAATAACAATATGAAACGATTATATCAAATAACATGAAACGATAATATCAAATAACAATAAGAAACGATAATATCTAATAACAATATCAAACGATAATATCTAATAATATGCAACGATAATATCTAATAACAATAAGAAATGATACTATCTAATAACAATATCAAACGATAATATCTAATAACAATAAGAAACGATACTATCTAATAACAATATCAAACGATAATATCTAATAACAATAAGAAACGATACTATCTAATAACAATATCAAACGATAATATCTAATAACAATATCAAACGATAATATCTAATAATATGAAACGATAATATCTAATAACAATATCAAACGATAATATCTAATAACAATATGAAACGATATTATCAAATAACAATATGAAACGATAATATCTAATAACAATAAGAAACGATACTATCTAATAACAATATCAAACGATAATATCTAATAACAATAAGAAACGATACTATCTAATAACAATATCAAACGATAATATCTAATAACAATATCAAACGATACTATCTAATAACAATATCAAACGATAATATCTAATAACAATATGAAACGATAATATCTAATAACAATATCAAACGATAATATCTAATAATATGAAACGATAATATCTAATAACAATATCAAACGATAATATCTAATAACAATATGAAACGATATTATCAAATAACAATATGAAACGATAATATCTAATAATATGAAACGATAATATCTAATAACAATATGAAACGATAATATCTAATAACAATATCAAACGATATCTAATAACAATAAGAAACAGTAATATCTAATAACAATATGAAATGATAATATCAAATAACAATAAGGAACAATAATATCTAATAACAATATGAAATGATAATATCTAATAACAATATGAAATGATTTTATGAAATAAAGCCGCCGGGTTTCTGCGGCGTCCCGCTTGGAACGGAACGACCCCCCCCCCCCCCGTTGGCGTGGTCACGTTTTAACCTACCAGCTGTGGGTAGTATTTCTTCTCGGTAGTATTTCTTCTCCGATGACGTTTACGGTCACCTGGTTTAGTTCGGCTCATTTTAAATGCTCGCTAATCAGCGGGCCTTTGATTGACAGCAGCTGCAGTAAACACGTGATGCAGCAGTAGCTCATAGTTAACTAGCTGCATAACTACCATGTCAACTACAGCACGAGAGAGGAGGGGAGATAGGAGGGCAAAAAAGCGGAATGGGGAGGAGGAGGAGGGAGCAGAGTGAGGTGAACTGCCCTCATATAGCGGCGTGCAGAGGCTCAGCTTCAGAGGAGCTGTGGTGTGGTGCAGTTTAGTTGTTTACGTCCCAGGCTGTGTGGAAACGCTTTCGGGAATATTTCAGTTTCGTCCATGAAGTCATTAAACTAAAACCCATTGCAGGAAAAAAGAGAGCGAGAGTTTCTGCACGACGGAGTCCCCGTAGCCCCATCTTAACAGACTAGTTACACGTCTCCTTTAGTTGCTCTTTAATGCACCACCCTATTTCGTTTTTATTGCAAGGGGGTGGTTCAAAATCATGACTGGGCGCTACGTGGTGGGTGGAATGAGTTAAAATGATCAGGGTCGTAAAGTCTCTTCATCAGCGCAGTCTTCATCAGCGCAGTCTTCATCAGCACAGTCTTCATCAGCACAGTCTTCATCAGGACAGGTCCTAGGCAAATTACTCTCAGCGCCACCGAGGATAAGTAGACTAAAGAGAATGAGGTGCATGATTCAAGAGGAAAACCAGCCTGCAACCAGCCAGCAACCAGCCAGAAACTAGCCTGTAACCAGCCAGCAACCAGCCTGCAACCAGCCTGCAACCAACCAGCAACCAGCCAGCAACCAGCCTGCAACCAGCCAGAAACTAGCCTGCAACCAGCCAGCAACCAGCCAGAAACTAGCCTGCAACCAGCCTGCAACCAGCCCGCAACCAACCAGCAACCAGCCAGCAACCAGCCTGCAACCAGCCAGCAAGACAGGTCTGCTGCATCATCCAAACTGAGTAAAGGATAAAATTCACAAGTCAGAGTTTAAGTTATTCAATGTGCCTTTTTTAACTCCTGCTGAGCTTATTTTTTTCTTTCTCTTCATCCATTTGTCTCTGGCTGAAAGACATCGAACAACCACAGTGTTCGGATCCACTTCCTCCTCCATCCTGGAGAAGGAACCTGTCCTCTGATGCGCTTCCTGACGTCTTCCACTTTTCTTCTGTGGAGTTTTCCTCATCCGAGTCATACACAGTGTCTGTTGTCCTCTGTCGGTGTCTCGTTGTCTGTATCGCCACTGTGTTAATGCTGCTTTATGTGACCCCCCCCCCATGTTCTCCTGTTGGCTTTTTTCTGTGTGTGTGGTGAATTTGGGGGATTAAAATCAACCAGCAGCCAACCTCTGCAGCGCTTCCATAACCTACAACCAAAATGTCCAGCAGACTCAGAAACACGGGCGCCGGTCCCGTGGGTGCTCCGGTGCTCAGCACCCACCGAAATGGTTGAGCACCCATGGGGGAAACCGATCCCAAAAACAAACAAATAAATAAATAAATAAGACTGCATCTATTGCGCAATGTGGCCAATGTGTACGTGAATACTGCGTGGGGAATACCAAGGTGCGGTATTCTTCTTCTTCTTCTTCTTCTTCTTCTTATTGCCCTTGTATTATTATTGAGGCAAATTTGTAATATGTGATATTGGGTTATACAAATAAAATTGACTTATCATACACATGAGTGACGTTATGTTGTGGCCGGTGTGTACGTGAATACTGCCCCCTGCAGACTGTGTGCTGTTGATGCAGCCCGTTATAACGTGTGGCAGAGCAGTGTCGCGTTTCGTTGGGGTTTCTGTCTACGTCCAACAGACGACAGCGGCCTAGTAAGCCTACGTCATGGTCATTACTAAAGCACTCATCACCTTGGGGGTATTCACTTAATTAGGGCCGCAACATGAATCGGCACCTACACTCAGAAGTAACACAACGCAAGCCTACGACCCAAACAACAGGAGTCCGAGACACCAGCCAAGCTCAAGCAGCTGCGCGAGAGCGCGGAGGCTTTGCGCCTCATTCAGCCGTTCGTGCGTGTTCTTACACACCGGTAAGCTACAAAGACTCGCTGGCTGAGCGGCCAGGGGGTGGGGGTGCGCCCCCTTTAGTCGAGCGGTTAGCGATGGCGCCCTGTGGGGCAGTACACCTTGGATCGAATCCCGCACCGGGCGAGGAAGTAGCTCGGTTACAGCACGAAAGGTGGACGAATGAGGCCCGACACTTGGGAAGCAACAAAGCAACAAAGGTAAGCTACAAAGACTCGCTGGCTGAGCGGCCAGGGGGTGGGGGTGCGCCCCCTTTAGTCGAGCGGTTAGCGATGGCGCCCTGTGGGGCAGTACACCTTGGATCGAATCCCGCACCGGGCGAGGAAGTAGCTCGGTTACAGCACGAAAGGTGGACGAATGAGGCCCGACACTTGGGAAGCAATTACACAAAGCAAATACTGTACACAACACGCAGAGATCATAGGCACCACACACTATGTAGTATAAGCTTGTTGGGATGTCGTTGTCAGGCTATGACCGCATTATTTGTGGGGCTTTTACTTCGGGGCAGCTGATTGGGGAGCATAGCCCCAGCTGCTGCCCCGCCACACCACACTAACCGCAGGCAGGTGGATCTGTACGTTCAGTACCTACTGTTGTCAGAGTTGAATTGTTCAGCGATTCTGGCGTGTAGACCCAGTGCTAGACCCAAATAAATGCTAACTTTACGGAGGAATAAACACACAGAGGGGCGCCAGCTCTGCTCTTACCGGGATCAACACAGAAAGAGGGACTTCATTAACAGATGCACACTGTTATATCCGTACAGAACACGTGTCAATCTCAGCGCATTTCATTGGCTGTTATCACTGTCCATCATACAGTACCCGTATGTACTCGTGTTTGCCTGTGCTAACACAAAAATATAGATGTACTTCTACAACTGAGAGCACACAGTTCACATATGTCAACACCCCCACTTGCTCTCATGTTGCTCACCTTCTGAACTCAACACATCATAAGGTTTTCTACCTCGCATCCTGTAGCCTTTCCCTTACATGGTTACTCTCCAGACATCAACTTTGCAAACTTAACCAACTTAATCTTTGTTGCGGGTTTCGTCATAACATCTGCTACCTTCTGGTCTGTTGGGCAGTACTCCAGACTTGTTTCCCATCATTCACAGTTGACCTTACAAAGTGGTACTTCATGTCAACGTGCTTACATCTCTGTCTGCTTGCAGGATTCTTTGCCAACGCGATTGCACCTTGGTTATCCTCGTAGACCTCAGGTGGTGCGTACTGACGTCTGTCGATACCTTCTAGTAGTTGCACGAGGTACATACACTCTTGTGTAGTTGCAGCTAACGCCACATACTCTGCCTCACAAGTGGACAGTGCAACAGTGGGCTGCTTTTTGGTTTTCCATGAAACCAAAGGACCATTTTCCTTTAGGCTTATACAATAACCAGTTGTGCTGCATCTGTCAGCTACGTCAGCCGCCCAGTCTGCATCACTGTACGCTTGTAGCCACCGGTTCTCATCGTCACATTTCCTGTAACACAACTCTTTGCCAGTTGTGCCTTTCAGATATCTCAGTACATGTTTTACAGTAACCCGTTGCTCTTCTGGTGCCTCAGTGAAGTACTGTGACAGTTTACTTACTACAAAACTTAGATCAGGTCTCGTACATGTAGTCAGATAGATTAGGCTACCTACTATCTCTCTGTATTTTCTGGCATCACTCAACATTTCTGCACCATTAGTGTAGTTCAATTTTTGTTCCCAGGGTGTTGCTCTAGGTTTACAATCTTGCATGTCAAACCTTTCTAGCATTTTCTCCACATACCTCGTCTGTGACATTTTCACACATTTATCACACTGGTCAAGATCCATACCAAGAAAATGTTTCAGTTTACCCAAGTCCTTCATCTTGAATGTGGCTGTGAGCATCTCCTTTACAGCCTTCAGTGCATTTTCATCACTGGCAGCAATAATCAAGTCATCAACCCATATTATAATTATCACTTTCTCAGTTTCTGTTCCCCTTGTGTAAACACAATGATCAGCTGCATTTTGCAAAAACTCATTTTCGCTCTGATACTCATGCAACATTTTGTTCCAGTTCCTGCCTGACTGTTTTAACCCATATAATGACTTTTCTAGCTTATACACCAACTCTTCATTTGTGCTAGATTTCACCTCGTAACCCTCTGGTTGTTCCATGAAAATCTTGCAGTCTATCGGTGCATGTAGGTAGGCTGTTTTGACATCCATCTTTTGTAAAATCAGGTTTCCCTGCGCTGATTTTTGCATCAACCCTCTGATACTGGTCAAGTTAGTAGTAGGAGAAAATGTCTCCCCATAGTCTACACCCATCTTTTGACTGTATCCCTTAGCTACGTACCGTGCCTTGTATTTGTCAGATCCGTAAACATCGTTCTTAATCGCATAGACCCATCTACCCCCCACTGCATTCTTACCCTCAGGTAAGTTGGTCAGGGTAAATGTGTCATTTTCTCTGAGCGATTGCATTTCGTCATCCATTGCATTAATCCATTCCTTTGAGTTAGGTGAGGTTACCACTGCCCTGAATGTTAGGGGTACATTACACATCAGTCTGTAACAGTAATCTATGTTCGCTAGTACCTGATCATCACTCTCCTCATCAGATACATATTCACTTAAATAACCTGGTTTCTGCCTCACTCTAGAAGGGTATCGTGTAGGCTCATGGCTGGGCTCGCCCGTCTGTGTTTCGCTGTTCACCTCAGGCCTAGTTACTGGGACCTGGCTCTGAGTACATCTTGGACTCACATCAGAATTTTGCCTGGTCCTGCTAGCCCTATTCTGCACCTCGAAGTCATCTTGATCAGGCGTCATGCCAGTCTGTGTCTGCTGCTCTGCAATCGTTTTTGTCACAAACTTAACCAGTCCGTGCTTCTGCACTTTCCCATTGTCAGGATAATAGACCATGTAGGCTGGGCTATTGTTGTTGTACCCGACAAAGATTCCTTTCTCACACCTCGAGTCTAGTTTTGTCTTGTCATGCTTACAGGCATAACACACTGACCCAAACTTCTGCATCCTAGAAATGTTGGCCGTTTTCCTGTCAACATTAAGTAAGGCGTCTGTTTCGTGCGATTGCAAAAGCATCTTGTAAGAGCCAAATTCAGGGTGTCCCTTTGGGTCTATGTTTTGCTCCTCCAATTGGTTAATTGGGTCAAGGTGTTTGCTCCTCCCACTTTATGGGGAACACGTGTGTGTGTGTGTACATACACACAGGGTGTTGTGATGCGTCTAGTGCAGCAGTGTGTAGTTGGAGGGAAGGTGCATGTGTTCTTCCAACCCACTTGTGTCCTTCCTGCCCTTAGCTTGCTGCCGCTGGCTAGCCTTTGTGGCGAATAGGGAAGCATGCTAGCGTGTAAGCCTTCCCTTGCCAGTATATAGCCTCTCCTTCACCAAGACTCCTGCCAGGCCTCCCCGTGGCCACACGTGGTAACTGGGGTCTTGCGGCCCCAGGCTAACTGGGCAGGGGATCTCGGAGCAGCAGTGGGCCCCAGAGATACGGTGTGCAGGCCCACCCTGGTGGACACGCCCTGGCACCTATCAACCACTGCCCCGCTGCCTTGTGGGTGAGTCTGGAAGACATAAGGCTAAGGGAGCTCAACCCAACAGAAAAGCAAGCTGTGGCGGCACGCTTCGAGGCGGTTTCCGAAAAACTGGATTTCCGGCAGCCCCCTGCAGTTGTGTGGAGGTGCCGGTCGTCTAGGGACCCCCCTTGCCATCGGAACCATCTCCTCTACAATCAAGTCATGTGGCGTTGGGAGAAGCGCACCCCCCATGCCACTTTAAAAACCATCTCTGCGCAGGTATCTTCTGCTATCTGAGTCCTCAAAGGACCCACAAATAGAAGAAGATGGTCATCATCGGGCACGATGGACAACCAGCAAGCATGGGGGACACATAGGTAGGACCTCACCTGTTGTTTGTTAGGTGTTGCTGCACGGAGGGCAAACAGTTTTCGACCACTACTCACACACTTGTGTAGCGTTTACATGTTCAATGAACTATTGCTGGATTATTGCCGAAGAACAATAAATGGACCAAGTGTTCGCACAGCAGTTTGTATCATTCGATTCTACTTTGTTTACAAACGTGGTAGTGTGAAATGTGCGTCGATTAGGTCAACCCGAACAGTAGCGCCTCAGTGGCTTAAAGCACTGGGCTTAGCCTCTACACATCAGTTCCTCACTACAGCTGCTGTCTGCACTGCATAGGTCCATAACACTTTTGGCAACTCGCTCTCTATTAGCATACACCTCGCCATGTCAAACAGGGTTCGCTAGTTTCGCTCAGCTGTACCATTCTAGTGTGGTGAGTATGGTGCTGAGGTCTCATGCCTAATTGCATTTCTGCTGAGCAGTGCCTGGTAATTCTTTCCCATGAATTCTGTGCCATTGTCAGATCTGATCCATTTAATTTTCCCGTATGGGGGCTGTGTCAGCAAGAAACTTCTCTGTTGCTTGCACAGTGTCACTCTGATTTCTTAGAAAGTACACAAACACTGCACTGGAATAATCATCAGTGAATTATAACACAAACCTATACCCGTCTCTGGACTCTGGGTCTATTGGTCCCGCTAGATCTGTGTGTACCAACTCTAGAGCTGCTTTGGCTCTCACATCAGGCTCCCTATTCCTAGTTTGGATATATTTTCCCTGAGTGCACACTTCGCAATGTAGGGTAGGTTTGTTTACTTTGCCCTTGATTGTCACACCATCAACAACATTTTGTAATTTCTGAACATCATGATTTCATCATGATTTCTCCTCTATAACATCAGCAGGATTCGCCCATTCCTCACCGACGAGACGGCACAGGTGCTCATCCAGGCTCTGGTCATCTCCCGGCTGGACTACGACAACTCCCTCCTTGCTGGCGCCCCGGCGTCGGCCATCAGACTTCTGGAGCTTGTTCAGAAAGCTGCAGCTCGTCTGGTGTTCAACCGCCCTAAGTTCTCCCACACAACTCCCCTTCTCATGTCCCTACACTGGCTCCCAGTAGCTGCTCGCATCCAGTTTAAGACTCTGGTGCTAGCCTACAGGGCAGTGATAGGAACAGCTCCTTCCTATCTCCAGGCCATGGTCAAGCCCTACACCCCCGCCCGACCACTTCACTCTGCTGCCTCGGGGCGCCTGGTTACCCCGTCGCTCAGAGGCCCCTGCTGCCGATCGACCCGGTCCCAGCTCTTTTCTGTCCTGGCCCCACAGTGGTGGACTGAACTCCCCACTGATGTCAGGACAGCGGAGTCGCTGCTCATCTTTCAGCGCAGGTTGAAAACTCACCTCTTTAAGAACTACTACCCTGTTACTCGCTCTTAGCACTTATTGTATTCACTAATTTAAAAACAAAAAAATCTTTCTTGCACTTTTACTTTAGCACTGGTTTTGCTCTTAGATGCTTGTTTAGATGCACTTATGACCTCTTATGACTAGTAGTTCTCCTGATTTCCTACGTTAAATGATGCACTTATTGTATTGGATAAAAGCGTCGGCTAAATGACTGTAATGTAATGTAATGTAACATCATCGTAATTACAGTGCCCTAGAATCTCATGCCATGTCTGTACATCAAAACACGCTTTACATTGGTCATCACATTCATCATTTACTGTGTGCAAGTAGTGTAGTCTGTTACGCTCATGAATGTGGAATTGTGTACCGTCTCTGTCTCGTAGAACGTCCTTTCCTTCCCTGAAGATTACGGTCGCTCCGCTGGCAGCAGCTTCTTTCACAGAAAAGATGTCCTGCGGTTATGAGGGGATGTCCAACGCCTGTCTCAGCGTCGTGTGGTGGCGTCGCCCTCTGCTGTCGATCAAGCACACCTCCGCGTCTCCTCTGCACTCTGCGGTTCCGTTGCTGCTTGTGCCATCAGCCAACTCAACGCAGTGTGTCTCGGCCTGGAACCTGTCGTCGAATTTCTTGAACTTTGCTATGTCCGTGATGATATGTGAAGTTGCTCCCGTGTCCACCATCAGACCTCTCATCTTGACACCGCGCCCTGACTGGATCTCCGCGTCCCCGTCGCTCGTCAGGAGTGCATCCGCCTTGTTGCTCGCCTCCTCGGACACTTGTCGCGCGTCGTCCCGCCGCTGCCTCCGTCTGCAGGTTGCGTCCCGATATGTGGTGCTTTTGCACTGACTACACCACTGCTTGCGTTGACATGCTCTGGCTTTGTGTCCTTTCAGGCCACATCTGAAGCACACTATGCCCGCACTCGCGGCTTCCCGATCACCAGCACTCGCCAGAGCGGGTCTCGCACTCGGCTGCACCCGCGCCTTCATGACGTTGTGGTCGGGTGCTGTTGCGCGCATGTTCTCAGCGTCCTCGTGGCTCCGTAGTTTGGTTTTGAATTGGACAAAAGGCCTCGTCACGTCACTTTGCGTGACATGAATAGCGAACGGTTTGAATGATTCTGGTAGTCCCTTCAAAATCATTGCTACCAACAGCCCATCACTCAGTGTCTCACCAGCGTTTCTCAAGGCGGTGCGGGCTGTCTCTGCGCGGAGAACGTATTCAGCCACACTCTCACTGCTCCACTTCTGAAGTGACGTCAGTTCCGTATACAGGCCAATGATACGCGGCTTCCCTGCACCTGCATAACAGTCTCTCAGCGTTTTCAGCGGTTCCCGCCCATCGTCCGCTGCTTCCCGCGTTACCAGCGACACACTTCTATCATCCAGAAACCGGATTAGCTCCTCATAGACCTCGGCATTTCTCGCTCCATCATCGTCGTCATTTAAAATAGTGTCCTTTATCGCTTGTAACCCAAGATGGCCCAGAAATGTCGTCTCCCACAGTTCATAGTTCTTTTCATCTCCGTCAAAAACTAGTCGAGACCAACGGCTGCTCGATCTTCCCATCCCGGGTCTCTCGCCCCCTGCTGTTTGACCCGGCGACCCTTCTGCTCGTGGTGCTAGCATGCTAACCCACACACGTTGCGGTATTTCTGTCGGGGGCAAATCGCTTGATAACGACCTCTGGGCAACTCTGGGCCCAGAACCTGCTGTCGAACTGTTCAGAGATCCTGGCGTGTAGACCCAGTGCTAGACCCAAATTTACGGAGGAATAAAGACACCGTGGGGCGTCAGCTCTGCTCTTACCGGGATCAATCGTAGAAAAACCGGTTTTATTGAAAGACGCCCTGTTATACACGCACAGACCACGCGTCAATCTCCACGCATTTCATTGGCTGTTATCACTGTCCGTCATACAGTACCCGTATGTACTCATGACGTTTGCCTGTGTTAACACAAAAATAAAGATTTACGTCTACAATTGAGAGCACACTTATTTCATATATGTCAACACTTACATGGAGAAAATACGCATTTATCGAGTAAAGTAGTCTAAAATGTTTTGTTTTTTTAATCAGGTGCGTAAACTGAATCATATCACACGAAACAAACAAACAAACAAAACATTTGGGCACCAATTTCCACACCGAGGTTTAAGGAGGCAAGCATTTTCTCACGGTTGTAACCCGCCGCAGGGCTGCACAGAGCCAGTGTGCCACCACAGAAGGAGTAGGGTGGCGAGAAGAAAAAGATCTGTCCACTGACATGATGGAGATCAAGACGCACATACAAAACAATACAAGAGAGGCTGAACGGAAGGCAAAGCGTGACTGAACTTCATCAGTATGATAAATGGGATTAGTAGAGAGGGAAAATAAGTCATGACATAACATGACTTGTAATGCATTCTCAAAAACATTTGTCTTATCACATTCATGTGTACTGACATGAAACAGCAGAGGTCACGCCTCAAGGCAGTAGATGGAAAGAGAGGACAGGAGGAGAAAGTGAAAGGAGAACGGGGTAGACGGAGAGACTATAGAGGGAGGAGAGACGAGGGTGGAGCTGGAGATAGGGAGTGTATATTAACTCAGGTACTCCACCGTCTCCAACCACATTGTTGGCAGCAGGCTGGTGGGGAGGGGGCATCAGGCTCTAGGCAGGGTAAGCCATGAAGGCCGACTACACCCTAAAAAATGTAAGCACATATTCAGCATGGTTAAATCGCTGGTTCGAATCCCCGTGTTACCTCCGGCTTGGTCGGGCATCCCTACAGACACAACTGAGCGTGTCTGCGGGTGGGAAGCCGGATGTGGGTATGTGTCCTGGTCGCTGCACTAGCGCCTCCTCTGGCCGTTGGTGGCGCTTGTTCAGGGGGGAGGGGGAACTGGGGGGAATAGCGTGATCCTCCCACGCGCTACGTCCCCCTGGTGAAACTCCTCACTGTCAGGTGAAAAGAAGCGGCTGGTGACTCCACATGTATGGGAGGAGGCGTGTGGTAGTCTGCAGCCCTCCCCGGGTCAGCAGAGGGGGTGGAGCAGAGACCGGGACGGCTCGGAAGAGTGGGGTAATTGGCCGAATATAATCTGGGAGAAAAAGGGGGCAAAATAAAAATAAATGAATAAATGAATAAAATCACAATCCTTACACGACAAGTTTGACTTGCGCTGTTGCGGTTTGATTACTTTATCAATAAAGTTATAGATTCATAACTTGGATGTTTGGGTTATAATGTTATGATAGCGTGTGTTTTTCAACATGGTGTTGACACACCTGGTGAGATTTTAATAGCATATCACTGCTCCTTGGTCATTCTTTCCCTGTCCTCCCTTGGTGTTTAGCAGGCATTGTTGGCCTCCGGCTCCTCAAGAACAGTGTTGAGGGTAAGGACTGGGCTCACCATGGCATGGCTGCCCTCCACCGGCTCAACAAACCTCTAAACAAAATGCTGGAGGGCCTCACTCCCTGTAAACAGACAGGAGTCGATCACAAACCCAGGTAGTGTATGTTGTAGCTTGGAATCAGTTGTTGAGGAAGATGTGATCACTACACTTATGTCAGACTGAAAATGACCCACAAGCGCCCTTTGTCTCCAGATCCGTCTCCAGATCCGAATTATGCTTTTTATGAATTTTTACAGGGGTGATGCATATTCATTGTTATATATCAAATGTCTGCAAAAAGATCTCATGTACAAACCCCAATTCCAAAAAAGCTGGGGCAGGGGGCATGTTCACCGCTGTGTTACACCACCTTTCCTTTTAACAACACTCAGTAAGCGTTTGGGAACTGAGGACACTACTTGTTGAAGCTTTGTAGGTGGAATTCTTTCCCATTCTTGCTTGATGTACGACTTCAGTTGCTCAACAGTCCGGGGTCTCCCTTGTTGTATTTTGCGCTACATAATGCGCCACACATTTTCAATGGGAGACAGGTCTGGACTGCAGGCAGGCCAGTCCAGTACCCACACTCTTTTACTACGAAGCCCCGCTGGTGTAACACGTGCAGAATGTGGCTTGGCATTGTCTTGCTGAAATAAGCAGGGACGTCCCTGAAAAAGACGTCGCTTGGATGGCAGCATATGTTGCTCCAAAACCTGTATGTACCTTTCAGCATTAATGGTGCCTTCACAGATGTGCAAGTTACCCATGATGCCATGGGCACTAACACACCCCCCCCCCATACCATCACAGAAGCTGGCTTTTGGACTTTGTGCTGATAACAATCTGGATGGTCCTTTTCCTCTTCAGCCCGGAGGACACGACATCCATGATTTCCAAAAACAATTTGAGATGTGGACTCGTCAGACCACAGCACACTTGTCCACTTTGTGTCAGTCCATCTCAGATGAGCTCGGGCCCAGAGAAGCCGGCGGCATTTCTGGGTGGTGTTGATATCTGGCTTTGGCTTTGCATGGTAGAGTTTTAACTTGCACTTGTAGATGTAGCGGTGAACTGTGTTAACTGACGATGGTTTTCCCAAGTGTTCCTGAGCCCACCTGGTAATATCCTTTACACAATGATGTCAGTTTTTAATGCAGTGCCGCCTGAGGGGTCAAAGGTCACGGGCATTCAATGTTGGTTTTGGGCCTTGCTGCTTACGTGCAGAGATTTCTCCGGATTCTCTGAATCTAGTGATGATATTATGGACTGGAGATGATGAAATCCCTAAATTCCTTGCAGTTGTACGTTGAGAAACGTTGTTCTTAAACTGTTGGACAATTTGCTCACGCAGTTGTTCACAAAGTGGTGAACCTCGCCCCATCCTTGCTTGTGAACGACTGAGCCTTTCGGGGATGCTCCTTTTATACCCAATCATGACACTCACCTGTTTCCAATTAACCTGTTCACCTGTGGAATGTTCCAGACAGGTGTTTTTTGAGCATTCCTCAACTTTCCCAGTCTTTTGTTGCCCCTGTCCCAGCTTCTTTGGAACGTGTTGCAGGCAGCAAATTCAAAATGAGTGAATATTTGCCAAAAACAAAAACGTTTATCAGTTTGAACAATAAATATCTTGTCTTTGTAGTGTATTCAATTGAATATAGGTCGAAAAGGATTTGCAAATCATTGTATTCTGTTTTTATTCCCGTTTTACACAACATCCCAACTTCATTGGAATTGGGGTTTGTAGATTATCTGCAGTACCGGGACCCAGTCCTATGATGCTTTTCCATAGCAAGGCGGATCAATTCTGAACACGGAAAGTAACCATTCCAGTGGCATTTCCATTAGTGCATGAACTGGCATAGAATAGCTGCAAACCATGCTCATTTCTGGATTATCAGCACCAACGGACAACCATGCTCAGATGGTCAGATCTTTCCCGTGAGCGGGCTTAGAGATGTCTGTATTCAAAAATGGTTTTTATGGCCATTTCACATCCAGTGACGCCACATCTGATATAATGATGATATTCTACTGCAGTATCCATTATTACTTCCTGCATTGATCCTACAGCGAGTACTAAGCTCACAATGAGCAGGAATTTGTCTCAGAAAACAAAACAAAACTCTGAATCCGTGTCATGGTTAGTGGAGGAGATGCTGGTGTCAGCATTGCATATGCGTTACACATACAGACACTGTTGCACGCCATCATTTTTTGTAATGATTGCAGGCTTTCTGTGGGACTAGGACTTCATAGTCCTGATTTCAGCTGCAATGCTAAAGGAAATCAAATGATAATGCCTTGCTGGAGGCTGGAGTCAAGTGAAAGACTAACACAACATTTATTACTACTGTACTACTACTACTACTACTACTACTACTACTACCACTTTCGGCTGCTCCCGTTAGGAGCCACAGCAGACCATCCGATTCAATTTCTTCCTGTCTTCTGCATCTTCCTCTGTCACACCAGCCACCTGCATGTCTTCCCTCACCACATCCATAAACCTCCTCTTTGGCCTTCCTCTTTTCCTCTTCCCTGTCAGTTCCATATTCAGCATCTTTCTCCCAATATACCCAGCATCTCTCCTCCACACATGTCCAAACCATCTCAATCTTGCCTCTGTTGCTTTGCCTCCAAACTGTCCAACCTGAGCTGTCCCTCTAATATAATTGTTCTTTATCCTGTCCTTTTTCGTCAAACACCTGACTGGCATCTCCAATCAGGCCAATCAACCCATCTTGGCCAGGATAAGAAGCCAGTCTGCTCTTCAGACGATGCCAGATCGTTGAACCACTACAAGTGTGTAAGACAGCTCTAGCTCAAGCTTTGACCCTTTGTGACCAAGCCTAACCTCTGTTCCCTCTGCCTCTAGTTTGACCTCCCTGCCATTGCCTGGACCACGCCTGTACGAGTACCATGACCCTACCAAGACCACGGCCTGTACAAGAACCACAAACCTGCCAAGACCACCGCCTGTACGGGAACCACAACCCTGCCAGGCCCACCGTCTGTACGAGAACCACGCCCCCACTAAGAGAGCCCTGTCCCTGCCTAACCCTGCAAGACAATAAACGTGCCCCTTTGGCTTTCCCCCCCATTCTGTCTCACATTCTGCTATTGGGTCCTACCCCTGGTAGCCCTGACAGAACGATCTGGCCAACATGGACCCAGTAGACGTTGAGGCATTACGTGCTGCCATAGCCAGCCAAGGAACCCTTGTTGGGAGACATGAAACTGCCCTCCAGGACACTGCCACCTCTTTGCAAGTCCTCTCTGTCAGCGTGAAAACCCTCACCACTCAAGCGGCCCAACAGACCAAGGCCTACAGGCCCTAACCCAGCAATTCAGCAGTTTCATGGCTCAACTAACCCCGCTACTACCCTAATACCCAGCACAGCCCCCTGCCCAGGCCCCAGTCCAAGCCCCAGAGCTTAATCACACCCCTGTAGAGCCCAGGTAAAAACCTAGTATCCCCAATCCCAAACCCTATGATGGAGACCCGGCTACTTGTGGAACTTTTCTCATGCAATGTGATTTCATTTTCACTCACCAACCAAGCATGTATTTCGATGACAACGAAAGGATAGCCTTCATCTCCAATCTTCTCTCTGCTCCTCCGCTTCAGTGGATGACTGTTTTATTGATGCCAGTGTAGTTAGTCAAGCAGGCATCGCCACTCTACCCCGAGACATACCCATAGCTGTCCATGATCTTAGTGGTGGTTTATTTGCTAATGTCACCCATGGCACTGAGCCGCTTCATAATAATAATAAATTAAACCCCTTAGTGTTATTCTGTCTGGTAACCACAGAGAAACCATGTCCTTCCGAGTAATTTCCTCTCCCCAGAGCCACCTGGTGCTAGTCAAGACCTGGTTGAGACTTCACAACCCCCACATAGACTGGTCGACTAATACCATCTCAGTCTGGAGCCCTTACTGTCACAGAACCTGCCTCACTTCAGCTCTGCTGCCACAGAGGGCGCTGCTGCTCCATCCGAACCCCCTGATCTGACCAAGGTACCCCCAGAGTATCATGACCTCGGGGGAGTATTCGGCAGGCATAAGGCCCTGTCTCTACCCCCTCATCGTCCATATGACTGATCCATAGACCTTCTCCCTGGAGCCCCACTGCCCTCAGTCCGCCTGTTCAACCTGTCTCGCCCTGAGAGAGAATCTATGGAGACCTATATTGGGGACGCACTCAAAGCCGGCATCATCAGGCCCTCGTCTAGCCAGGTTCTTCTTTGTATTCAAGAAGGACGGAGGTCTACGGCGATGCATTTACTACAGGAGGCTAAACAACATTACCATTAAAAACAAACACCCTCTGCCCCTTCTCTCCTCTACCTCTGAACCCCTACAGGGAGCCACAATCTTCTCCAAGCTTGACCTCAGGAACGCCTATCGTCTGGTCCGCATGAGAGAAGGCGATGAGTGGAAATCGCCTTTAACACCCCCACTGGTCACTACTAATATCTCATCATGCCATTTGGATTGACCAATGCGCCAGCAGTATTCCAAGCCCTTGTAAACGACGTCCTCAGGGATCTGCTCAACCGCACTGTCTTTGTTTACCTTGATGACATTTTCATCTTCTCCCCCTCCCTAGAACACGTCCAGCACGTCAGGCAGGTGCTCCAGCGGCTACTGGAGAACAAAGTCTATGTTAAGGCGGATAAATTTGAGTTCCACATCCCCTCCGTCGAGTTCCTGGACTACACTATCGGGCATGGACAGGTGAAGGCAACACCTGAGAAGGCCAAGGCGGTGATTGAGTGGGCTGTTCCTACCACACGTAAGGAGCTGCAGAGATTCCTGGGCTTCGCCAATTTCTATGGGAGGTTTATAAGGAACTACAGCCGTGTGGGTTGCCCCCATGGCCGCTCTCACCTCCCCCATTATCCGTTTTTCTTGGACACCCCAGTGAACGCCGCCTTTGAGGAGCTTAAGAGGCTCTTCACTATGGCCCCGATCCTCAGCCAGCCTGACCCATCGTGCCAGTACATCTTGGAGGTCGATGCTTCTGACACTGGGGTAGGTGCGGTCCTTTCCCAACGGTCTGCCTCTGATGGAAAGCTCCATCCTTGCGCCTTCTTTTCTCGTCGGTTGAAGCCCGCCAAGCACAACTATGGCGTGGGGAACAGAGAACTACTCACGATCAAACTGGCCCTGATGGAATGGAGGCACTGGCTAGAGGGGGCAGAACACCCCTTCATTGTTTGGACAGACCACAAGAACCTTGTCTACATCCGTAACGCCAAGAGGCTCAACTCTAGACAAGCGGAATGGTCTTTGTTCTTCGGGCGCTTTGACTTCACTATCTCCTACCGGTCTGGGTCTTGCAATGTGATGCGCTCTCACACCAGTTCGCCCCGCAGGAGCGCCGGTTCTGGTGGCCCACCATGTCCACAGACACCCACGACTACGTCCAGGACTGCACAGTGTGCACTCGAAGCAAGTCTTCTCACCTACCCACCTCCGGTCTCCTACGCCTCCTGCCTGTTCCTAGCCGACCATGGAGACACATTGGTCTAGACTTCGTAACCGGACTCCCTCCATCTCAAGGTAACATGGTCATACTTACCATCATTGCCCATTTCGTGCCACTGCTTAAACTCCCCTCAGCGTCTGAGACTGCTGACCTCCTGGTCACCCACGTGATCTGTCTCCATGGCATCCCTGTGGACATCGTGTCAGACAGAGGACCACAGTTCATGTCCCAGGTATGGAAGGAATTCTGTCGGGCAATGGGGGCTATGGTTAGTCTGTCTTCTGGTTACCATCCCCAGACTAACGGACAGGAAGAACGCACTAACCAGTTTCTGGGCACTGCACTGCGCTGCGTTACTGGTCGGAACCTCGCCTCCTGGAGCACCTATCTCCCCTGGGTAGAGTATGCTCACAATTCCCTGCCTAATGCCTCTTCAGGCTTGTCCCCTTTGGAATGTTCTCTGGGCTATCAACTGCCCCAGTTCCCTTAGCAGGAGGAGGAATTGGCCGTCCCCTCAGTCCAGGCCCACATCAGTCGCTGCCGCAGGGTGTGGAAGACCGCCCGCTCTGCTCTGCTCCACCCACGGCAGCCAGCGCAACGCGGACCGTCGCAGGGCTCCAGCTCCCATCTACATGCCAGGTCAGAGAGTTTGGCTTCCCTCTAAGGACATTCCACAGCCGTCCACCTCTCGTAAACTGGCTCCCAGATTAGACCGTGTAATCAACCCCTCGGCTGTTAAGCTCAAGTTGCCTCCTGCTCTGAGGATTCACCCCGCATTCCATGTCTCTAGGGTCAAGCCTGTCTCTATCAGTCCGCTGTGTCCCCCAGGTGATGCGGATCCCTGTGCGGATCATTGATGACGGTCCGGCGGCTGTTGGCGGTCCGTCGGAGGTCCGTCGGAGGGGTCGAGGCCTCCAGTACCTTGTGGACTAGGAGGGGTTCGGTCCTGAGGAATGGAGCTGGGTGTCTCGGAGCCTCATCCTGGACCCGTCCCTCATCCGGGACTTCCATCTTGTCCGTCCTGGCCAGCCTGGTCGGTCGCCAGGAGGCGGCCGTGGGGGGGGCATCTTGTCACGTCCCTGCCTCGTCAGCCCTGCCTCACTTAGCTCATCCAGTTCATCGATCTCACCTGGAGCTCTCCAGAGCTCACACCTGACTGGCATCTCCAATCAGGCCCATCAACCCATCTCGGCCAGGATAAGAATCCGGTCTGCTCTTCAGACGATGCCAGACCGTTGAACCACTACAAGTGTGTAAGATGACTCTAGCTCAAGCTTTGGCCCTTTGTGACCAAGCCTAACTCCTGTTCCCTCTGCCTCTAGTTTGACCTGCCTGCCATTGCCTGGACCACGTCTGTACGAGTACCACGACCCTGCCAAGACCACTGTCTGTACGGGAACCACGACCCTACCAACCCCACCACCTGTACGAGAACCACGGCCCTGCTAAGCCCACCGCCTTTCTGAGAGCCCTAACCCCTGTTCCCTTTGCCTCTAGTTTGACCTGACTGCCATTGCCTGGACCACGTCTGTACGAGTACCACGACCCTGCCAAGACCACTGTCTGTACGAGAACCACGAACCTGCCAAGCCCACCGTCTGTACGAGAACCACGACCCCGCTAAGCCCACCGCCTGTCCGAGAGCCCTGTCCCTGCCTAACCCTGCAAAACAATAAACTTGCCCCTTTGGCTTTTCCCCCATTCTGTCTCACGTTCTGCTTTTGGGTCCTACACCTGGTAGCCCTGACATAAGTCTATCGAGGTTAAGCTTTGGGTGGCTTTGCTTTTCCTGCAGCCTTTTTTTCCCCAGCGAAGTTGGATGGACAGTGTGGAGTGGATAAGTTGATGGTCACTCCGGCAGTCATCTGCTCTGGTCATCACTCCTGTGTTAAGTACCTGGCGTCGGTCTCTGATAGACGATAATGTAGTCAGTGAGTCGCTAAATGTTAGAACGAGGAGGACTCCAGGTTGTTTTAACTTTGTTCTTTTGGTGGAAGGGTGTGTTGGTAATGATTAGGTTGTGTTCCGAGCATGTTGTTAAAAGCAGGATGCCATTGGAGTTTGTGTTTCCAACTCCTTGCTTGCCAATTATGTAGGTGAGTTATGCCTCTCGACAAGTTGTAATTTCATCCCACTCTGGCATTGAAATCTCCAAGTAGGATTAGGTTATCCTCTTTGGGGACTTTGATAACAACATTGTCCAGGTCAGCATAGAAGGTCTCCTTTACTTCATATTGTGAGTCAAAGAACACATACAGACATTGTGATATTATATAGAGGACCAGTTCAAAAGAAATGCAAAAACGAGTGGTGCAATATCAAGTATTCACGTCAATGGCAGGAGGTTTAGTTCAAACTTTTCAAAGATCAATCACTGCTTAAGAAAAATGGACAAGAAATTCACAGTAATTACAATAACTGAGTCTTGGCTTAGTAAAGAACAGACAGATATGGTCAAGACTCAAGATTGAGGGATACAACATTTCTTTCATGAACAGGATACAAACAAAGGGTGGGGAGTTGAACTATACATCGATGAAAGTTATAAATGTAAATCTGTCAGGAATATGTCATTTGTCTTGGTCGATATCATGGAATGCATTACTGTAGAAATAGAGAGAGCAAAATCACAAAATATTCGAATAAGTTGCGTGAAAGAAAACCTGGATCTTGTATCGACACATTTAAGGAAAAGCTACTGGAATTGTATAACAATATAAATAACAAGAAAATGGTCTTTGTCTGTGCGGATTTCAATATAGCGGCTAAACCCACAAGAACACAATACAACCACATAATTCATTAACTCAATGTACCGTACCCAGCTTATTTCCCTCAATCACAAGGCCAACTAGAATAACAAATACAGATAGTACAAGAGGGCTGCACCCTAAGGCACCACAAGCAAGGACTACATCAGTGTTTGGATACTGTACCCCATTCTGGTCTAGATTCAAATAAGGCTACAGACAGAATAATGCTTGAATAAGAATGTCGGATTATAGTCTAGCAGGAGGGGCCCTCAGATTTTGAGGTACCCCTAACCGAGTTAGAACAAAACACAACCATGTTTTTTCATATCCCATATGTGTCCCATTAATGAAATGGATGGTTGTGGAACTTTATTTTTGTGGGAAATAAGTGTTTTGGGCTATTCTTTAGACCTACCCTAATATCTGAAAAAGAGCCAAATTAGGCCAGTCCGGATAGGGGTGAGGTGACAAAAAAGCCCATAATTTCATAATGCTCACTCAAATCTGCACCAACTTTGCTGTGGTTTGACCCAAGTAACTGTCCAACAACACCAAAGAGTTAAAATGTAAATTTTCCAAAGAAATACTAGAATATTGTCCTGCAAAAATGACTTTAGTGTAGGCGGAAATTGTTAGTCTAGCAGGAGGGGCCCTCAGAAGGTGATGTACTGTACCCCTACCCAAGTTAGGACAAAACACAACAATGTTTTCTTTTTTATCTTCAGGGTCTCCCATTCAAGAAATGCACTGCTGTGGAACTTTATTTTTGTGGGAAATTAGTGAAATCAACTGAAGAAGTGATGCACCCCATAGAGCCAATAAAGATCTTTCTGGGGGTGCAAGGGTTACAATGCGCAGTCTAGTTTTCCAGAGGAAGCTCTGATCCACCTACAGTTCTGTGTGAGAGTAATCAGGTATCTTGTGCACATGGATTACCTGAAGTTATGTTGATAATTTGTTTTAATTATGTACTGTTGACCTCTAAACTCAGTGATGAATAGGCGGAAAGCATCAGTAAATTATTTCTCATGGTGAATAACACAAAACCTTTTAATTTGAACAGAATCAAAAGGTTTTGGAAGTCAATATCCTTTTCATTTACCAGAAGATATCCCTTCCTGAGAGAGAGATATTCATTGTTTAGTGTTAATTTGGGATATGCAATCCATATCACCCTCTGAAGTCAATAGGGTAATGAACAAAATACAGCACCACATTCCATTCACACTCCCAAACATGGGTTGATTGCTCTTTGGTGTGCCTCCTTGTTTTTTCCCCCTTGTTTGTTAAATTCCAACTGCCATTTTTAAACTGCCTCATCCAGGGGATTGTCAATGTTATGTGGCAGAAATAAAAAAAGAAAGAAGAAACCATCACCACCAGTCTAATGACAGATCAGGTAACACAAATGTCTAATTCATTTTTATATATTCTTAAATTGAGTATAACATGTTTTGTGTTGAAAGAATTATTATTATTTTAGCTAGCTTAGCCAGCTTACTATTCCTTTAGCTAGCTAGCATACCACTGCACAGTGCTAATGGCAGTTATGCACAAAGCTAACTCTTGACAGTGTGTGTATGTGCGTGTCTGTGTGGCAAGTATGTGAACTGTGTTTTCCATATTCACCAGCTGTGTCTGAGTCCAGCTGTGCACTTATGGAACCAACAGAGCCAGCACAGTCAACAAGCCAAACACTGGCACTAAATGAAAAGCTATGCCTGATGTATGGAGAAGCTCTGCGAGATGATAAAAAAAATCCATATATTAAGAACCCCAAATTGGAAGGACTAAAAACCATATCGAAAATTGCCCAGGAATGAAATGACGAGGTTCACAAGAGACTCTCTCCCCACTCAAGTGACCTACTCTCCCTCAAAGTGAAAGTGTCATACCACAAGCCATGCAGAGCAAATGACTCCAGCACAACCAACCTGGCCTATTGCACTACTTCCACCGTGACTGTGGAAGACCCAGACAAGGATCAGTCCCTAATCAAAAAACCAAGACTGAGCAGAGACACCAAATTTGACATCCGCAATCAGTGTTTCATTTGTGACGAGAAAGCCCACTATAAAAAAGGGCCATTGACCTCAATAAGTACTGGAACAGGTGAAAGCACAAGGTTAAAGGTCCTTAGTGCTGCCTCAGAGAGGCTTGATGAAAAAATACATCTTCGCATGCTGACACATCAAGATCTATTTGCTTACGATGCTAAGTACCACAGAAGCTGCCTCGGACACTACATTTCAGCCAATAATATTTCAGCAGCCAGAAACAAGCATCTGTCAGAAAAGAAGTTCACCGAACATCAAAGAGCTTTCATTGAGCTAACTGAAGAGTTAGATGAGACGGTCTTTGCAGATAATATGACTGTCACGACACTGAGTGCTGTAACTGAGAGCTATGGGAGAAAACTCAGTAAAGTCATGGAAACTAAAAGAAAAGTAGGTCCAAAATTATGGAGACAGGCTAATTTTCATTGAACGTCCTGGAAAGTCAGATCTCATTACTGTTGACAATGCTATGAAAGAAGCATCACTCCTCAAAGCAAAACTAGTGGAGGGCAGGGAAACAATGCCTCCTCAGAGAACAGAGGCACTAACTGATACTCAAGTCCTACAGCAAGCTGCAGGTATGCTAAGGAAAACCATGGAAGAAGTTGAGCATGAGCCTCAATTCTACATAAGCAGTGATCAGCTTTCCCTTCCCCAGTGCAGTAAATATGTTCCAAGCATTCTATATGATTTTGTGAATTGGTGTGTTAACTCTAGGGCATTTAGAAAAGTGCAGACCCATAATGAGGACCCATCTCTGAAGAATCATCTAAGTGTTCTAACCTTTTGCCATGACCTGATTGGACAGTGCTGCAGCAGCCATACACCTATCACACTGGGACTTGGCAAAATGATCCATCATGAGTTTGGCAGCAAGGCCCTTATCGACAAGCTTCACGCAATGGGTCACTGTGTGTCTTATGATGAAGTGCGTCAGTTCCTCACATCTGTAGCAGCAGATCAGTTACAACCAAGCAAAGGTATTTACATACCTGATGGACTGACAAGGACATCGGAACATGGGATGATTGATGTAGCCATTGACAACTTTGACCAGAATGAAGAGATGCTGGATGGCAAGAATACAACACATGCTATGGTAATTGTTGTATACAGGAGAGGCAATGTTACTGCAGTACATAACCCCATCCAGGGAGTTCCCAAGAGATCTCTCACGGCTCTGAACAGCTTTGATTTGGATGATGAAGGTCAGAGGTAAATATTGTAATCATGATTTCTGTTATGATGAAATATATTCATATACAATACTTGTTACATTTTCTGTTTACTGAGACATGATTTAATATGACTTAATATGCTTATGTCTTCCTTCCCCTCTAATTTCAGGTACACTACCGTTCAAAAGTTTGGGATCACCCAAACAATTTTGTGTTTTCCATGAAAAGTCACATTCACCACCATATGTTGTGAAATGAATAGAAAATAGAGTCAAGACATTGACAAGGTTAGAAATAATGATTTGTATTTGAAATAAGATTTTTTTTACATCAAACTTTGCTTTCGTCAAAGAATCCTCCATTTGCAGCAATTACAGCATTGCAGACCTTTGGCATTCTAGCTGTTAATTTGTTGAGGTAATCTGGAGAAATTGCACCCCACGCTTCCAGAAGCAGCTCCCACAAGTTGGATTGGTTGGATGGGCACTTCTTTGAGCAGATTGAGTTTCTGGAGCATCACATTTGTGGGGTCAATTAAACGCTCAAAATGGCCAGAAAAAGAGAACTTTCATCTGAAACTCGACAGTCTATTCTTGTTCTTAGAAATGAAGGCTATTCCATGCGAGAAATTGCTAAAAAATTGAAGATTTCCTACACCGGTGTGTACTACTCCCTTCAGAGGACAGCACAAACAGGCTCTAACAGGTACTATTTAATGAAGATGCCAGTTGGGGACCTGTGAGGCGTCTGTTTCTCAAACTAGAGACTCTAATGTACTTATCTTCTTGCTCAGTTGTGCAACGCGGCCTCCCACTTCTTTTTCTACTCTGGTTAGAGCCTGTTTGTGCTGTCCTCTGAAGGGAGTAGTACACACCGGTGTAGGAAATCTTCAATTTTTTAGCAATTTCTCGCATGGAATAGCCTTCATTTCTAAGAACAAGAATAGACTGTCGAGTTTCATATGAAAGTTCTCTTTTTCTGGCCATTTTGAGCGTTTAATTGACCCCACAAATGTGATGCTCCAGAAACTCAATCTGCTCAAAGAAGTGCCCATCCAACCAATCCAACTTGTGGGAGCTGCTTCTGGAAGCGTGGGGTGCAATTTCTCCAGATTACCTCAACAAATTAACAGCTAGAATGCCAAAGGTCTGCAATGCTGTAATTGCTGCAAATGGAGGATTCTTTGACGAAAGCAAAGTTTGATGTAAAAAAAATCTTATTTCAAATACAAATCATTATTTCTAACCTTGTCAATGTCTTGACTCTATTTTCTATTCATTTCACAACATATGGTGGTGAATAAGTGTGACTTTTCATGGAAAACACAAAATTGTTTGGGTGATCCCAAACTTTTGAACGGTAGTGTATGTCAAGCCACCTAGGCGACCTGAACCACCAGCAGTTCTACCACAAGTCCTCAAACCAGACAAGACAAAAAGAGACGTGTCATTGGAAAATGTAATGTCTCACGAGTTGGCTGCCGTTCCACCCTCTCTCTCTCTTTTATGATGATGGAGAGATGAGGAAAACCACAAAAGCTGACCCAGCAAAGAAACTGGAGTCTGTAGTGGAGGTGATGCAAGAGCTGCCTGAGATCACAGCAAAATCGGCCTTTATCATTGATGGCATGGCTCTGCTCCAAAGTCTTCCTGATTCAGCTTTCCTGACTTTTAGTGACCTTGCTGAATGCATCCTCAAGAAGATCTTGTCTCTTCTAAAGAAGCAAGAGATAAAATGTGTCGTCATAGTCTTTGACAGATATGACAACCCACAGTCAATAAAGATCCTGGAGACACAAAGGAGAGGAGCAACTGATGGGCCCACACATGTGATCACAGGTAACGCAAATGTTCTGAACTACAGAAGCTACCTGAGGAGCAGTGGAGACAAGACGGCACTGTGTATCTTTGTGAGCAGTTACATCATCTCTACAGGCCCACGGAGGATCCAATCAGATGGCTCCATCATCCTGGCAGGTGGATTTGAGAAAGGAGAGGAGGTGAGGAGCATAAGCAGAGCAGGAGTCAGCACTCTCACATCACTTTACAGTGATCAGGAGGAGGCCGATACGAGAATGGTCTTACATGCCATACATCTTGCCGATTCATGTTCTTCCATCATTGTGAGGTGTGATGACACAGATGTAGAAGTACTGCTGGTGTATTATGCAAGCAAAGGCGTGTTTGGATCATTTCAAGTCTACATGCATGCAGGGCATGGAATGAGAGAGAGGTATGTCCCCATCAACACCATAGCAGACAAACTCGGAAAAGACATGTCCAGCTATCTTCCAGCATGTCATGCGCTCACTGGCTGTGACACAACAAGCAGTTTGTATAGAATAGGCAAGACAACAGCAGTCAACAAACTCAAGACACATGTCAGTGAGCTCAAAGACATGGCTCCTTTTGGACTCTCTGGATGCTTGGAGGAGTCTTTGCCAGTAGCAAGAGAGTATGTGCTTCTCCTGTATGGGAAAAAGAGAAAAAAAATGGAAGAATGTGCACTAACCTGGATGAACTTCGCTACATCACTGCGTCGACAACAGATGCAGCCTCTGGAAATCTCCCACCAACAGAGGATGCATTCGAACAACATGTACAGAGAGCGATGTTCCACACCGCAATATGATGCCACAGTCACCTCCCCAAACCTATCCTATGGAGTCCAATCGGCAGAGGATGGACTGTCAGTCATGGAGCCCTTAAACCTGTCCTCTTTAAGAAACCCCCGGCACCGTCAGAGGTTAGAGACATTACACACTTATATTGCACTGATGTAAATTGTGGAAAGACTGGAAAGTGCCAGTGCCTCTCTGTTGGCCTTCCCTGTACAGAGTTCTGTACTTGCTGTGCAGAATGTCAAAATGTATCCCCAGATGTGTCTGAAGAACCTGATATTTGACAATTCAATATCTAAAGCACACTCCACCCAGTCATGAAACTTGGGTTTGTAACAAGGAGTCACAAAGACACACACAGAGAGACAAGGGGAACAGCTGAACATAAGAAACTAACTCAACTGAACATCATACAGTAGATGGCGTGGGGAGAATACAAAGAACAAAACAATGAGCCAAAAGGCTTCTAGTATCCAGGGGGGAGGAAATCGAATATACCGAACACCAATGAAGGAGCAAACTATCAGAATGGGGAATACTGAACTAGGGGAGAGGACAAATGGACAACCAACAAACAAAGGGAAACAAAGACTTGTCAATAAGACGAACCAGACTTACACACACAGGAAGACTGCAGCATTGCGGAACAAGGAACAGAAAGAAGCACAGAGGAACCAGAGGGACTAAAATACTGGAGAAAGCTGGGGATCACAAAATGCATGGAGCAAAAAGGACCGGGCAAAGACACACGGAAACATGGAAGCTTCAAAAGGAGAACAAGCAAGGAGTGAGGGGAAGAAGGCCACCCGGGCACGAGGGGAGTGGACGTCAGCCTAGGACACGGAGAATATGAGCTAATGGCCGCCGGACTGAGGCACTGGGAGACACTTTAGGGGCCGCATCAGGCTGCAGAAGTAGCATTTGCTCCACACTCATTCACACTCACACTCACACACACACACACACACACACACACACACACACACACACACACACTTTATTTTATCTGTTCTATTTTTGTATGGTATGTTCTTGTTCTTGGTTCTGATTTAAATGGATTATTTCAGTAAAGGTTATTCTACCTACACCTTAGATCTTTATGTTTGTAATTTAGTTAAGCTTTATTGGGTTGCTCACATCCTGACTGTTTGGTGCAGCCTACAGCACCTGGCCTTCCCCTCTCCAAATATGAGCATTTTGTAATCATCTAATTTGTTTGGTTCCAGAGAAGTAGTAGGTCTTAATTCATCTTGTTTGCAATAAAAAACATAATATATACCCACACAACCATTTGGTTTTAGTTCAATAGCACCCTAGGCCAACCAGTACCAGTATATCCCATGGGAATCTGTTTTCCCAATGAATAAGAGAAAGGTTAAGGAGTGCTCTTGTCCTATCCACAAAAATGCAAGTTTCGCCTAAGTTAAAGCTATGTTTATATGAGCTTATATCAGTATTTATTTATGTATAAATAAAAAAATTACTCTCTGGTTATGTTGGGCAGATACCTACTTCATACCACAGCAAATCTGAGGAAATTCTGAGTGAGCATTATGAAATTATGGGCTTTTTTGTCACCTCGCCCCCTATCCGGACTGGCCTAATTTGGCTCTTTTTCATATATTAGGGTAGGTCTAAAGAATAGCCCAAAAAACTTATTTCCCACAAAAATAAAGTTCCACAAGCATCCATTTCATTAATGGGACACATATGGGATATGAAAAAACATGGTTGTGTTTTGTTCTAACTTGGGTAGGGGTACCTCCAAAAACTAAAGCCCTTTTTGAGGACTTGCTGCTAGCCTAATAATGTTTATCATTGATGGATGGAAAGTTATGTCTTCCTTACGCCAAATATGCAAATCTTACGGCTACTTTGTGGCCCCAAATCTTTATTAGATGAATCCAGATACAGTGCATACAGTAGTACCACAAACATAGTGAATTAAAACACAAGTGCTAAAAGTACACTGGCTCTCATTCGTTCACCATTTTCATTATCTCACCTCATAAGCTTATGTTGGATAAAGGGCACCAATGATCCCAAGTTATCTCCTTAGCCTCGAATAGCCTCCAGGTCGCGCTGCCCAAGACCGCCCTGTCTGAAACAAGGAGGCAGAGGAGACTCAATCATCCCCGGAGCCCAAGGCAGTCCTGACGTCACAGCTGCCCGCAGACAGTAGGTGTAACAATAGTGTTGTTGCTAGTTTGTGTTGTCCCGGGGAATGATTAGATTGTGGCACAGACCACGAGCAATGCTGGCTGAAGCTATAAATGACAATGAAGTCATAAGTAAACAAGTTCTTGCGCTTTAACCGTCCAGTCGGTATGGTTTAGTAAGAAGGGAACAGAATGAAACGTGGTGGCAGCGGAGTAAGAGTTTACTTGCCGATAGACGTGGATGAGAGCTGCTAGCTAACTAGCTGATGTAGCCGGTTATTTTCTTGTCCGGTGCGGGATTCGATACGAGGTGTACTGCACCACAAGGCGACATCACTAACCGCTCGGCTAAAGGGTCAGAACCGTTAGCTGGGGGCTAACGTGTGTTATTAGTAGTTTACAGTCGTCACCCTCTCCGGATCCCACCGCTGCCACCAATGTAACCGGTTATTTTCTCGCCCGGTGCGGGATTCGATACGAGGTGTACTGGTCTTGGACTCTTCAAAACTTAGCAGACGTGGAAGAGTTGGCAGGAGGAGTTTACGCGGTGTACGGACCTCACCGTGCCCGATGTGGACGAACTTATAGGAGTCAAACTGTGCTACTGTCTCATAGGAGGGAGCGGAAGAGAGACGCGCTGACGAGTAACGGCGCGACAGCAAGGAGAACAGGGAGTTTAATGATGAAACTGTTGGACAAACTCTGTGATCCGAAAGTAAATGAGTCTGCTGAGAGGTACAGATATTTTTGTGCGGAGCCAAGGATTAGATGGAAAACACTATGGGCCGGTTTCACAGACAAGGCTTAAATCAAGCCAGGATCAGTCCTTAATCCATACTAGTTAAACTAGTGTAAAGAAAATAACCGGCTACACCAGCTAGCTAGCTAGCAGCTCTCATCCACGTCTATCGGCAAGTAAACTCTTACTCCGCTGCCACCACGTTTCATTCTGTTCCCTTCTTACTAAACCATACCGAAATAACCGGTTACACTAGGACATTTAAGCAGTCTCCATGAACGTAGTGTAACGTGCATGGATAAGTAGACACGCTGGCCGCTGGCTCGCGGGTCTGACCCTTTAGTCGAGCGGTTAGCGACGTCTCCCGCGGTGCGGGCGATACGGGTTCGCGTCCCGGCCGCGGCAGTTCCTGTGGTTGCCCCCCGAATTCGCTACAGTATCTTAAACTTGGGGTTTAGTTAGTCGAAGACTATGTAATGTCCGTAGACGCCTTGTCTTACTGACATAAGAATAATTCAAGAACGAGCCGACTTCGTAGGTTCTTAACTGTGTAGCTTTTACTAGCGTTCATCCGACATACAACCTTCATAACATGCGCTTCTTACTTCCTGTATACGTCACACGCACTGCACGTACACCCGTGAGTGGGTCAAGTTAAACACGTGACAGGACCTCCAAAGTAATAACATCTTTCATTCATTACATCTCCCCCTCTAAGATTATTTTCTAAACATTTCTCTGAACATTTACTGCCAACAATTTTAACCTGTATATCACCCCCCTTTTCACAAAAAAATAAAAAATCCCCCACAGTACACAAGTCCATACGCCTCACAAATCCAGCCGGATTGCTGGCTTGCTCACCCTGCCAGAGCGAGTAACATATGGTGTGGAAGTTGGCATTTCTGCTGCTCGGGACTCATCCGTGTTTCCACTCTCCCCTGGAGTGACATGGTCAGGATCCCTGCTGACAAAGGTGAGTGTTTTAGGTGTGGCCAACAGGTGGCGCCTGTTCCTTCTGTAATGTTCACCTTGAGCTGTCTCCACTATGTAGGATCTGGGAGTGGAGCTCTGACTGTGAACAACTGCTGGCATTGTCCATGTTTTCTGTCCATCAAGTTTGGTGAGTACTGCGTCACCCGGGTTCAGTGGGCGCAGTGTCCGCACGCCGTTCCTGCGGTTGTAGTAGAAAGCCTGCCTCGATTTGGCTGCGGCGTCAGCGGTTTTGATCCGTTCCTCTTTAGGCCAGGCCGGTTTCAGGTTATGCTGCAATGTGGGTAAGGTGGTTCTGAGTCTCCTACCCATGAGCAATTCCGCAGGACTGGCTCCAGTGGAAGAAGAGGGTGTAGCTCTGTATGTCAACAGGGCGAGGAGAGGGTCTTCCTGCCTTAATATGCTTTTGGCTATCTGAACAGCCCTCTCTGCCTGTCCATTACTCTGGGGGTAGTGTGGGCTTGAAGTCACATGGATGAAATCATAATCCTCACTGAACCTCCTCATCTCTTCTGAAACTAGCTGTGGCCCATTATCGCTAACTACAATTTCAGGGATACCAAAACGTGCAAATGTAGCCTTCAGCCTAGCTACAACCTGACTGCTAGTAGTTGTTGGTAGATTTAGGATCTCCAAAAACCTGGAATAATAGTCAGACACTATCAAGTAGTTTTGCTTTTTGTACTCACACAGGTCTATGCCAACTTTCTGCCATGGTCTGGATGGGAGCTCACTTGACATTAAAGGCTCTTTTCTCTGTGTGTTCTTGTGTTCTCTGCAGAATTGACATTGCTGTATCTTTGTTGTAATGTGCTCTGTCATTTTGGGCCACCACACTGACTGGCTAGCTCTCTCTCTGCACTTAACTATCCCCTGGTGCCCGTCGTGTATTCTGTCTAAGATCACCTCCCTCATCTCTGTGGGAATGACGATACGACTGCCTCTGATGACTAAACCATCTACCTCAGATAACTCCCCTCTCACCTGATAAAAGTCTCTGACTGTCTCCGGCACTTTATCGACATACTCAGGCCAGCCGTGTCTGATGAAGCCCAACACTGTCTGGAGCTGCAGATCCCCATCCGTGCTCTGTTTTATCTCCTGCATCCTTTGAGGTGTGGCAGGCACCTGGCACACGATGGCATCAATGTGCGCTGCAACATCATCATGAGAAGCACCATCTCCGTAGCGCTGCTCTGGGCCTCTGGAGAGTGCATCAGCCACAGCTAAAGTTTTGCCTGGTGCGTATTCAGCCACTGCATTGAAACGCATCAGCCTCATTAACAGTCTCTGGCACCTAATGGGCACATTATCCAAGTCTTTGCTGTTCATGAGAGGCACTAGTGGTTTATGATCGGTGACAAGTCTGAAATTGTCAAGCCCAAACAAGTACTTCTCGAACCTTTCACATGCCCAGACGCTGGCTAAGCACTCTTTCTCGATCTGTGCGTACCTTGTCTCTGCGTCACTCAGCCGTCGGGAGCAGTAGGCCACGGGCTTCCAGTGTTCCCCGTGCTGCTGGAGCAGAACGCCTCCCAGCCCGTAGCTGCTGGCATCTGCTGACACCACCGTAGCCTTAGTGACGTCGTAAAAGGTGAGTACCGGGGCGGTGGCGAGTGCTGCTTTAAGGTCTTGGAAT
Organism: Lampris incognitus; assembly: GCF_029633865.1. NCBI lineage: Eukaryota > Metazoa > Chordata > Actinopteri > Lampriformes > Lampridae > Lampris > Lampris incognitus. Next base: position 49,703,180 of record NC_079223.1, on the reverse strand, counting down.
GCTGTGTTCTGTGCAGGTCCCCACAGCCACTCTGTCGTTGCTTTAAGCAGTCCATAAAGCGGCTGACCTACAGTGGACAGCTCTGTGACGTATTTTGCCAAATAGTTCACCATCCCGAGGAACCTCTTGAGTTCCGTCACGTTCTGGGGCTGAGGAAAGTTCTCTATTCCGGCCACTTTGTCCGGGTCAGGTCTGATGCCTGCCTCGTTGATGATATGACCAAGGAAGCGGACTTGTTTCTGTTTGAACTTGCATTTCGCTTGGTTCAGTTTGAGACCTGCTGTTTCAATGACCCCCAGCGCCTCTGCTAGGCGCCGGTCATGGATTTCCTCAGTCTCTCCATGTATAAGGATGTCATCCATGTACACCTCTGTGCCCTCTAGCCCGGTCAGAGTTTCCGCCATCTTTCTCTGGAAAATCTCTGGAGCACTCGTTATACCAAATGGAAGGCGGCAGAAAGCATACCTCCCAAATGGGGTGATGAAAGTGGTGAGCCCCCTGCTGTCTTCATGCAAGGGGATCTGGTAAAACCCACTTGCTGCATCCAACGTTGTGAAGAACTTTGACCCTGCGAGCCTTGGCATTATTTCCTCCATAGTGGGCAGCACGTATTTCTCACGTTTCACCGCTCGATTCAGCCTCCTGAGGTCAGCGCAGCAGCGAACCTCTTTCTTGTTCGGTTTCAGCACCGGCACCATAGCGGCGCACCATTCTGTGGGCTGAGTCACTTTTTCAATTATGCCCTCATTTTCCATGCGCTGCAGTTCTTTCTTAACCAGTGGTACAAGTGGCAGTGGTATCCGTCTGGCTGTATGCACCGCGTATGGCTGGGCACCCTCCACCAGAGCTATTTTCACTGGGTCTGTTTTCAGCAGTCCACTTGAACCGAAAACTCCACTGACCTCATTCATCCGCTTCACTAGACCCATCTCCACTGCCTCTGGACGACTCAGCAGACAGCTGCCTCTCCCCTTGATCACATACACTGGAAAGGAGTATTGTTTCTCCTTGTAGTTGGTTGTGGCTTGAAACTGTCCTATGCAGCTGATGTTTCCACCTGGGCTTATGAAGCATGTGTCAGGAGGTCCCAGTTTTATGTTTGGCTTCAGCTTTTTAAATGTCCCTTGGTTGATAACAGTAGCGTCAGCCCCCGTGTCAATTTTAAAGGTTATTGGTACATCACTTATTGTTAAACTAACAGTCCAATCTTCCTGACTGCTCTCTTTGCCAACTTCTCCCAGAAAGTACAGCTGTTTAACCTCTTCAGTGACTTCTCTCACCGCTTTAGAGTGACATACACGCTCCCAATGTCCCTTTTTATGACACTTGTTGCACTTACTGTTCGTTGCAGGACACTTCCGCTCATCGGTGTGCTGCGTCTTGCCGCACCTCCCGCATTCATCTACTTTGTTGGTTGCCGGACTGCCGCCACCATGACGCTGTCCGCCCTTTTTGTTTTGGCGTTCGTCCCGCCATCGGACAACATTGACGTTAGCCAGCAGGGCCTCTGGTTGGTTAGCTTGGAGGCTGAGCTGCTTTGTTATTGCCTCCGCCTGGCGCACTTGTTCAATGACTTTCACCAGAGTAAGGTCCGCTGTGAGCTGGAACTGACGGGAGAGCACCTTGTCTTTTGTGCCCACTACCAGACGATCTCTGATATGTTCATCCCTCTTGTCCCCAAACTCACAGTGTTCAGACAGCTCATACAATGTCCGGATGTACATCTCCGCTGTCTCTCCTGGCTGCTGTCTACGCTGATAGAAGCACGCCCTCTCATGTATGATGTTACGGCGGGGAATAAAGTAGTCGTCGAACTTTTTCAGTACGATATCATAGTCCACTTTATCACCCTCCGCCGCGAAGTCAAACGAGCTGAATATCTTTTCAGCCTCGCTTCCCATTGCATAAATCAGCGAACTCACTTGAATCTCCCCGTCGTCTTTATCCAGCTTTGTCGCGAGCCTGAAGCGCGAAAACCGTTGTTTCCACTCTGGCCATTCGACGGGGCAGTCAAACTTGAATTCACTCGGCGGATTAAACTTCGGCATGACCGCTCGTGTTCCGATACACAGACTATTCTGACACCATGTAATGTCCGTAGACGCCTTGTCTTACTGACATAAGAATAATTCAAGAACGAGCCGACTTCGTAGGTTCTTAACTGTGTAGCTTTTACTAGCGTTCATCCGACATACAACCTTCATAACATGCGCTTCTTACTTCCTGTATACGTCACACGCACTGCACGTACACCCGTGAGTGGGTCAAGTTAAACACGTGACAGGACCTCCAAAGTAATAACATCTTTCATTCATTACAGACTATGGAGTCCTGGAGTAAGATAAGTAAGTCTAACTGAGAGCACCTGGGTTAAACCTCGTCAGGTTAAGTATGAGCACATGTTGTTCGTCTCATGGTGCTCATAAAAACCCGGAGTGGAATCGAAAACACAATTTAATGGTATGAATCCTGAGACATAACAATGGCAGAGGCAAAACGAATTCGTTCAAAAAACTTTAGTGAGTATGAAAAAACGCTACTAAAACAAATTTTATCAAACCATCCAGTTATTGAATGTAAAACCATACTACTGCTACTGAGCAAAAGGAAAAGAAGGCTTGGGCCGCAATGTGCAGTGAATTCAATGCAAATGAAAATGTAAACACAAGAACAGTACAACAACTTCAGGTGAGAAATCTACATTATTATCAGTATTCCACATTTATCATATTCATATTTTTGACATGACTAATATTGAATGATACCTGCCTTTAGACTCTGCGGAAGAACATTAAACTGGCTTTAAAAAGAGAAAATGCAAAGACCAGAAGAGAGAGATTTAATACTGCTGGTGGACCACCAAAAAAAGTCAAGGCTGATGAGTTGAGTGACTTGCTGTCTGGAATTATTGAACCCCAGCAACCTCTGGATGGTATACCAGACGATGACCATTTGGATAGTTCAGATGAGGAACTGAGCACAAATGGTAAATATACCAAAGAAAGTAAATTGGTTAGTAAATGTATTACACTGACTGTGTCAAGCATTATTCTTCTTCCGTTCTACGGACCATATGAGTTTATTGGTGCTTCTAACAGTGTTGTTTTTCCAGAGGAAAGGAATTTGAGCAGTGTGGAAGAGCCTGCAGTGTCCAGTGAGTGTGGGCCCTCTACATCTACTATAACATCCATAAGAGAAGATGCTGCTGCCACCTCTCAACAGAGAACAAAAAAGATGACCATGCATGAAAAGTTAGCCAGAGAATTTCATGAGCATAAAATGAAATATCTGAAGGAAGAACATGAAATGAAAATGAGAATTCTACAGGTTGAATTGGATATGAAGTTGGAAAAGAGAGCTATCCAAAAAAGATACAGTAATGAGACAATTGTGATTGCTAGTCATGATGAACAATATACGTAAAAATAAATAAATGTTTTGTCATTTGCATATTCATGAGGTTGAGTATTTTAATCACCAAAAACTACATTTTAAACCAGCTTTGGTTTAGTCACTCATTTAATTTGCTGCACACCATGTACAGAAAAACATTATCCAAGCAAAAATAGGTCATAATGAATACATTCCATATTTAAATGCATCTCATCTAGCTGAAGTGCTGCAATGTGAAAGCAGCTCTGTATGCAAGTCCTCTTTGGTCATTCCCTGCCTCAGCCATGGGCACATCTGTTTGATCCTGGTCTTCCATTTGAGGATCAGGACAGAAATGCTGCCTCAGGTAGTTGTGGAGCACAGCTGTAACAATTATCACCTTGCAGCATCTTCTTGGCTCAAAACGAAGTGTATTGCGTAAACACTGGAATCGATTTTTCCATACACCAAACATACGCTCGACCAGCCCTCTAGTGCGGATATGAGCTCTGTTGTATCTTTGCTGCTCAGCTGTTGTGGGATTTATGTATGGGGTGAATAAAAAGTTACTCTGACCATATCCACTGTCACCAAGGAGTAGTCCATTATGTTGTCCTCTCTGAAACTGATCACACAATGAAGAGTTGAGAAAAATCCTTGAATCGTGAATTGCACCTTTCCAACGGGCAACAATGTTAGAAAACTCGAAATTAGGAGTGCATACACCCTGAACATTGATGGAAAACCAGTTCTTGCGGTTCCTGTACTCCTCAGCATCAGGAGTTGATGGACACTTGATGGGAACATGACATCCATCTATACAGCCAATCACTCCTGAGAAGTGCCCATATTCATAGAATTGCACTTTATAGCTGGCTTTGCCAGGAGCATCAGGAAACTTGATGTAAATATTCCTCAGTTCACAAATGGCCCTACAGACTTTGTGCACCATTCCAGAAGCCAGAAATCTCAGTGATCAGAACTTGGAGAGAACTAGGTAACAGCCTTCCTCTTTGAAACAGAGAGGAAAGTCTAGGATCAAGCAAAGATATGATCTCCAGTGCATTTTCTTTACACATACGAAAGTGGTCTTGAAAAGTTATTTCATCAAAGTAATTTAATGGATTACTTCTATCCACAAGTACTCATCTGGCTGGCCTCTGTATTGCATGTTGGTCTTCATTTAGATATTCCAAGTAGTCCATGCTCCCTCGCAAACTCCTAAACAGAAATTAAACCTGCCTCTTTGAAGGATTAATTTAAGCTTCAATTTAGTCCTAGAGTAACTATGATCCCCCTTCTCGCAGTCGGTTTAGTTTAATCCAGAACAGGCTAAATCTAGGGCTATTTTAAGATGTGTCTGTGCAAGTCACTTTGAGTTAAGACAACTCAAACAGACATTTTAGTCTGGGACTAGGTTTAAGCCTTGTCTGTGAAACCGGCCCTAAGTATGTCACGGACTTGAGAGTATTGGCCAGTAGTTGTAATTCTGGAGACATGAGAGACTCACTGATTAGAGATCGAATTGTGTGTGGCACAAATAGCTCTGCAATGAGGGAGAAATTACTCAGGGAAGAGAATCTGACATTCGACAGATGCCTGCAAATATGTTGAGCTAAAGAGCTGTCAAAGGAGAACAGCAAAACACTGCAAGGACAGACAGTGGAGGAAGTTGAAAGATACCGTAAAGAAAAACAAAGACAACGAGATCTGCTATAAGTTTCTTTGGTAAGACACATGAGAAAAACAAGAAGAAATGTCCAGCTTTTGGCAAGAAGGGTTGGAAAGAAAATAATTTTGCTATAAAATGCAAATCAAAAAGAGGGCCACAGTCGAGGCCAACAGCTCTTTGCAGGAATGATGATAGACTGTAGCTAGAACATGGTTTTGATATGACTGGGTTATGTGAAACTTGGCTGAAACCAATGTTTTCCTTTTCTTGAATGAAGTTTCTCCACCTGAATATACTTATGCCCAAGTAGCTTGGGTGAAAAAAACAGGGTAGAGGTGTCACCCTGATAGTTAAGTCTATATTCAATTTAACTTCTAAACTTGAATCTAAATCCCAATCTCTCGAGTTCTTCACTCTCAAAATACAGGGCTCCTGTGTTCACCTGAAGTGAAACAGAAGTCAGCTGGTGGCAGGGCCTTGTGGAGTAACCTGCCTGCTGCCGTCAGACAATATGAGTCTGCTGAGTCCTTTAAATTCAAACTTAAAACTCGTCCTTTTGCCTTTACCTACAATTAGTTGCCTTTCAATCTGAATACTTCACAATCTGTACTTGCATGGCGGGTCGGTTTCTGTCTCAATGAATTTACCAACCACTGCTCTGCCGACGAGATTATAGATTATAGATCACAGAGTATTGACTAATCCGCCGACCAATTTGTGTGTTCCGCCATCTAGCAACGCCGCCATTACTGTGGTGGCAAGTAGCAAGCAGTGTTTGCTACTGCCTGCTAAGTAACAGCAGTGACAGCAGCATGGCTGGTTGGATTGACAACGTTAGACAGTGGCCCCCAGTTACTGATGAAGGTACCTTACGGTTGGTGATCTCAACGTTATTCAAATTGTACATTGTGGAGTTAGAAAACAACGAGACAGGAGACGTAGTCGAGGTAGTTTACTAGCTCCAACTTAGCATGTCATACATTTAGACAACGATACTGAACTCTGAACCGGAAGCGGAAGTGCATTATCTGACCCCTCGCCTCTTCCCTTAAAGGTACACCGTATTGTCTCCTTTTGCTGCTCAATCGCATGTAGAGCATTTACTGACATAATCCTTGATTTCGCTCTGCATTCCAGAACAGTATATGGTCTCCCGTGCATAACTGTAGCAGGCCTCACCACCGATGTGACTGCCATGTACACTGGCAAGTATCTCAGGATGCAATGATTTTAGGATCACCACTCTTCGCCCCCTAAAAAAGACTCCGTTCTGGGCACTTAGCTCCTCTTTGATAGGCCAGAATTCTCTGACTGCCTGCTCTGTTTCATCCTTATCAGTGGGCCAACCCTTCAGGATAGTAGGCTTCACGACTTGCAGCTGTCTGTCGTTGCATGTGTGTTGCTGCATCTGTAGCAGCCTTTTGTCTGTGACATTCAGATAGTCGGCCATAGTTCTGTGCTCAATTGCCAGCTGCTCGTCCACCATACTGCAGACTGTGTTCTCTGCATGCATAGAACCAGGGTGTGTTTTGGAAGTGAAAGTCCTGCTATGTGTCACTCACAAAACTTGTCCGGTCCTGGTTTGTAGATTACCCTCAGGTTGTAATTCTGAAGAGCCAGTAGCATGCTCTACAAGCGCTTGGGGGCATTGAGGAGAGGCTTGCTGAAGATTGCTATGAGGGGCTTGTGATCTGTCTCTGCTGTGGTATTGCCTCGCCCGTCCAGATAATGATGGAAACGGTGCAGACAAATACTATGCTGAGGCATTCCTTCTCTATCTGTGCATAGTTTTGCTCTGTAGGCGTGAGTGCCCTCGACACAAAAGCAATATGCGGTCCCTCCTGCATCAGACAGCAGCCCATGCCATGCTGGCTGGAGTCACTCTGTACTGTGACGGGTTTTGACACATCGTAGTATTGCAGCACAGACATCTGTGTCACAAGCTGTTTTATTTCCCTGACAGCTGCAGCGTGCTTCAGCAGCCAGTGCCAGACTGTGTCCTTTTCTGTGAGTCTCCTCAAAGGCTAGCATACTACTGAGAGCCGCAGGAGAAACTTAGCCAAGTATGTGACGAATCCGATGAGTCTCTGCACACCCTTGACGTCGGTGGGGCTGGCATGTCCAAAACCGCTCTGACTTTCTCCGGGTCAACTTTTAGACCTGCAGCCAGCAGGATGTGGCCATGGAACTGCACCTCAGACACTCTAAACCGAAGCTTCTTGACACTGAGCCACAGTTTCTCTTGTCCACAGTGGTCCAGAAGGGCTACCAGCATGTCATTGTGGTCCTTGTTTGCCTCTTCCTCGCTGTCGCCACAACCAACGATGAGGATGTCATTAGCTATAGGCTCCACTCCCTCGAGCCCTCCCAACAGCTCCTTCTGTTTCATCTGGTAGACCTCTGGGGCTACTGAAACACCAAACTGAAGTTTCAACCATCTCTGCTGGCCCCAGGGGGTCCAAAAGGTGGTAATGAGGCTGCTAGCCTCATCCAGTTTAAACTGAAGAAAAGCATCTCTTGCATCGACCATTGTGAAGACCTTGGCTTTAGGCAGCTTATAAGAGCACATCCTTCAGTGTAGGCATGAGGTAATGCGAGCGCCTGAGTGCCTGGTTGAGATGGTGCGGCTGTAGACATATATGCGGCTTTTCTGGTCTTCTGACTATGACCGTATTGCTTTTCCAATCTGTGGGCTCACTGACTGATGTGATATGACCCTCTCTTTTGTATCGGTCGAGCTGAGCCTTCACAGCTTCCTTCATAGCCATCGGAACATTGCGTGGTGAACCGCTGGACCCAAGTTGAAATGAACCTCTCCAGGGAGTGCCTCCACAGGACCAGTGAAGACATCCTGATATGCACTGATGACTGTACTTCTGGTGAGAGGCATGGTGAGGCTGTTGTCCACTGCGTTAAGCCCTTCTACTCTGAGCTCCTCTGGGATGGTGAAGTGTATGAGCCCCATCTCCTCTGACGTGGACCCTGACAGCAGTGGCAACTGTCGTGTATTTACGACCTCAAAATTCAGCTTGTATTTGCTGCCCCGTACAACACACTCAGTGGTAAGGACCCCAAATGATGGCAGACCTTGGTCTGAGTACATTTTCAATGTGGTGCTACTATGCTTTAGTTTCTCTTTGGGAGCTAGCCTCTTCTTGTCCCTGAGACTCATGACGTTGCACGTAGCTCCTGAGTCAAGCTGGCATCTCTGTAGTTTGCCATTTAGGTGAAGATTGACAACCCATTTCTTGCCTTTTGTTCCCACTGCACCAATACTTTCTGTTGCATACACATCATTTGTGTCCATGACTGTGTTGTCTTAATCCATGTTCAGTGCCCCAACTGCGTGGAGTTTACCATCCTTTTATTCATTTTTATTGCAAACTCTTGCAAAGTGATTGGCTGTGCCACAAGCATTGCAGGTCTTGCCATACGCTGGGCAGTGTTCTCTTCCCCACTCATGTGCTGTGCCACAGTATTTGCATGCGGAGAGGCCCCCACCTTGTGATCTGGGGTTCCCACTCATTTCCTCTGTAGTACTGGCTGATCTTTTGAATATTTGTTTCCCTACAACACTGACATTGTCCACGAGTGATCTCTCCTGCTCCATGGATCTCAACTGCAAATCACTCAGCTCTGCTGCTCTGCATGCTTCAATAGCACTGGCTAGAGTCAAGTCCTTTTCCCTTAACAACCGTCTGCATGTGCCCTCTTCAGCAATGCTGATGACTATTCTGTCCCTGATTAAGTCATCACTTAGGGCTCCATATTCGCATGTGGAAGCTTTCTCCCTGAGCCGTGTCACAAAACAGTCTACTGTTTCACCTTCCTCTTGTTTACCTCTCCAATGAGTCCAGTATGACGGTCGCGTCTTCTTGCTGTGCGTCGGTCAGACTTAAGTTGTGTTTGTAGACATGTTGACATTCTACCCCCATGACTCTCCTCAGAGTCGCCGCCTGGACCTTCTTGTCCTTGTCCACCAGCCCTGTGGCTAAAGCATAATCTTAATATTCTGCTCGGAAGATTTCCCAGTTCGCACTCAGGTTGCCACTGAGCTTCATGGGGGCTGGCCCCGGGAGTATGGTCGCGGCCATGGCTAGTCACTGCTGTTACTGCGGTACGGCTAGCTAGCATTAGCAAACCAAAAAACTTGCAAAACTCGCTTGACGGCTCAATATCCCTTCAGCCACTATATCGCAGAATCAAAGGTCCACTTCTGACACCATGTTTGAGCTAGCGGTGTGTAAAAACGGGGCATACTCCAAGTTAACAGTTAATTGGCTTTAGTGTACAACAGTAAGTATTGTAACGTGCATGGATAAGAAGACACGCTGGCCGCTGGCTTGCGGGTCTGACCCTTTAGTCTAGCGGTTAGCGATGCCTCCTGCGGTGCGGGCGATACGGGTTCGCTTCCCGGCCGCGGCAGCTCCTGTGGTTGGGTTGTCTCTCGAATTCGCTACAGTATCAACAATACAGAGATGAACTGACGCACGCAGGAGACTGCGTGCCTTACGTAACATTGACAACAGCTAACATCCACTGGGTGGTGCTATAATACCACCCGTAACTTTATTGACTGTGTCAAGTTTTCCATGGTTAAAAAGAAAATCACTTCCACTATTAAACATAGGGCTGCCAGTTAACGTTAAAGCAATTAACTGTAAACAACTAATAAGACCCGTTAGCCCAAGACCCGTTAGCCCCTCGCTAACGGGTCTGACCCTTTAGCCGAGCGGTTAGTGATGTCGCCTTGTGGTGCAGTACCCCCCATATCGAATCCCGCCCCGGGCAAGAACATAACCGGTTACATAACGTTCTATATTTTCACGATAACGCCAGCTAGCTGGTTGAGTTAATGTATTATGTGCGACCACCGCAGCCCACTAACGTTAGCTAACTTAAGGTAAGCTAAGCAGTGTTAGCTTACAGACGTGTTTCACCATGTTAGGCTAGGCAGCTGCATGCTAACATTAGTCACTGTGAGATGAATCTAGATTGTCGACTGTTAACCAAAACCTACCGTGCTGTTTTTATTGGGAACAGAGTCCTTTCTGCCTTTCTGTTGGTGTTCTCAATCCACTTCTGGCGAGTATCTTGGTCCTCTGCACGGCCAGGGAGTCTATGTAAACCGTGTGGTCTCAGACAGGGGCAGTCTTCATGAAGTAAAGGCTGGTGTATTTCACATTCAATCTTTTTCCAAACTTGAAGTTTGCCACTACTGTCGGAGCAGCCGAGACCTGCACAGCTTCTTCCCGACTTCCTAGACGCCGTTGTCAAATGTAACGTTGAATAATGTTAAAAATATAAAAGTAGAAAATTGTACACCTCTTAGCACAGCTTGCATTCAAACGCGCTCGTATTGTAGGGAAGCGCCACCGCAGTAATGGTGACTTGTTAACTTCTGGTACTTCGCCAGATTAGTCTATAGATTCTTGGCTATTGCAAACTGTTCTCTCACATGTATTTTCTCTCTCTCGGATTGATGTATTTTCCTTTCTCTGATCCTGTGTATGTGAATGGTGTGATGTGTTTCCCCTGTGTGCACATGTAGTCTGTCCTTCTCCCAGGTCTCCATGGTGAAAGTGATCGCCACGAGAACACTGCTTGGCATCTTCCTCATCACTTTTTAAAAAAATTTTTTTTTATGAGGCACCTCTTAAAGAGGAACTCAAGGATCTGGAAAGAAGAGGGATCATCACACCAGTGGAGCGTAGCACAGACTGGTTAAGTAGTCTGGTGTCAGTGACAAAACTGAATGGGAAACCGAGGATCTGCATAGACCCAAAACCACTATATCAGACACTTAAAAGGTGGCATTTTGTCCTGTGTCAAGAATGTCAGTGTTATGGGCTGCTCCCAACCTGATGCACTGTACTGTATGGTCTCCATTCCTCAGGGCTTCCACTCAGAAAGGAAGAAACGTTACAACCGCAGGGCCTCCAGTCCCTGGTGTGGAGAAAGCTGCTTTGGAAAGAACCCAGACAGTACCAGCATAGGGAAAGGGAAGTAACACTCCCCGGGGGTCTTATCCTTGAGCCAAGGCCAGATAGAGGCAAAGCTAGGAAAGACAAGAAACAGGTAGACCAATCACTTTGGGCTTTGGCAGATCCATTATGAAAACCAAGATAGCTCACAGAAATAGGGAAGCAGCCAAGAAAGAGAGGTAGAGCCTGCTGGTGACTCACGGCCTCATGAAATGGCAGCTGGTGAGCAGTCTCCTAAAATGGGGGAGACTCTTCCTCCTGCGTTAATGGAGCCCGGTGATGACCTACAGCTACCAGCAGATGTCGACAAGGAGGATGGGTCGCCTGATGAGGATCTTCCAGAGGCAACAGTCCCCACGCGGAGGGGGAGTGTGTTGCAATCCTGGCAGAGATGGCAGAGCAACTAGTCCAGCTGGATGCTGAGGGAGGCTCAGGAGAGGCCCAACCACTTTTCCTGTGCAACATTGATGATGACCTGGATATGCTGGTCCTAGATGAAGAACGCATTAATGATGAACTGCAATCTTCTGCAAATGTGTACGTTAATGGTTAAACAGGAGATAATGATCAATGCTTAGTGCTTTTGTGAGGTAATAAAGATTGGAAGTATAGTGATTGTTATAGAGAAGCAGACCACTGCAATGATCATGCTTTAAGCATGTATAGTTAACAACTGTAGCCAACAGTAATCAAGGTTCAGAAATGTTCATAGTTAAAGTTGCAATGACTGACATAATGGTGTATGTAATAGAGGTAATGCACAATGTAAGTTCTGCAGTGTGGTTTCACATTTTGGGTGCTTTCCGATTTAGAAAAAAAAACACCACTGGATCTTTGAATGGCTCGTTCGTTTTAAAAGTCCTCCAGATGGCTCGGCTGACAAAGCAGAAGAAGTAATATGCGTCTTGTGTCAAGCAGAATTTCACTATGACCGAAGTACTTCGAGTTGGAGCCACCACATAGAAGGCAAAGGTAAACATAACAGGTGCAGCCAACGTCTAGCAGGAAACCGCTTCACCTGTGGATGAAACTACATCTAAGAAGTTAACTACAGCCATCACTAATGACTGCAGACCGGTGAACACCCCAGAAGACCCGGGTCTAAGGGTCAGGATGGACTGGATTACAGTGTGCCCAGCACTTTGACGTTGTCCCTAGTCGTGGCTTCAAGGCTACACCGTTGCAGCATGTTGTGTTAAGCTGTCTGTTCTGGAGTAGATATTGGATTAACTTGTTCACATGGCACTTCCTCTGTAGTTTGGTCACCAACTAAGAGAGCGTAGACGAGACAAACTCTGATTGAATGCGATTAAAAACGTAGCGCGTTATGCTCCGACTTTAATCACATTGCGTTAATGCTGACAGCCCAAAAATAAAGTCTTCTAAACTGGAAACCAATAGTAACACCGGGATTTCCCTCCTACCTACAACGACCATGGGCGGTCAAAATGACCGCCGGGTTTTAAACTCTAAATCCTGTCAAGCTAAATACCCAGTTGAAATATTAATGCATTACATAAGTTAGTGTGTATGTTATGAAACTGGCACCAAAATAGACTTTTTAACAACTTTAATAATATTTTAATACTATTTTTAAACCATTTACTGTAATTTCTGTTAAGTCTTCAGAAGAGCAATATTCCTGTGCCCTTGGTAACTTTTCTGAGTTGTGGTAAGACGTCACCAAGAAAACCCATTTTACTGAAGAGAGTCCTTCTCATCCCCGAAGAAGCCCAGTGAGTCGGACAAGTACTCCGGTTTCTCAGCTGCAGCAGCTCTTCAGCCATTGTCCTTCCATACGTCAGTGAGCTGCATGTTATTCTTGTCGTTGTCACACATCATTGGCGGTTGTAAATATTGTCAAATGTTATATCTATAGGTTAGCTTGACACACATTTCCCTGGCTGTTATTGTTATTATTAGGAATCTTAATTCTCTCGTGCCTAATAGTCAGCGTGAACTGCTGAATTTTAGTCATCCTTTGTCAACAGATTACCACAATGGCACTTGAGTTACAAAAAGAGCTGATGAGAATCCTGAACGCAGCGTCAGAAGCCAGGGTGAGGGACATCCGCTGTACGAAAGGCACCGGGCTCAAACAGGCTCATACAAATAAAAATAAATTCATCTGTAGAAGGGACTTTGTCATAGATTGTCAAGGCAAATGACCAAATTAACTCAAAAGTAAGCAGCCTTGTCACACTGCGCAGACACGATGACAGAAACGCAGAAGGGGGGGGAGGGGGGGGCACTGGATTTTCTTTTCTCATATGGTATTTGCACAGTACACACAGCATCTCTGCATCAATGCTCAAGGTACACAATGAAGACAGGGTGAGGTTCTGGCAACCTTGTACTGACATCCCCCATCTCTCACAAAGCTGCCAGTGAGTCCTTGTCTACTGTTCCATTTGCATAAGGCCTCCACCCACTGAGCTAAACCGCCTTTCCAACAAAAGTCTCCAAACCAACGAGGGACGGGCTGCACATTAATGGTGAGATATTCCAAGTCGTGTCTCCCAGGCTTAGTATAGACAAGGATATGGGACACAGGTGCCCTAGCTGTCAATCAGAGCAAGCCTTGGATTTCATCGCTGAAGCATGTGGCAACGTGGGGATGGCACTCAGACATCCATTTAGCAATTAACTGTGCCACTCACAAGCCAGTGGACTAAAACCCCTCTTTGTGTGTGCCCCCCGCTCCCTTTAAAGAGCTACAGGTAGAGAAAGGATAGAGAGAGGAGGCCGACCGGTGTCGTTCTCTTCCTTCGTTCTAGTCAAGAGGAAAGTATGAGGCTGCAGCAGGAAGTCTCGTCTCCCAGCAAACAGGTGGGCATAATATGTACAGTGCATCCAGAAAGTAGTCACACCCCTTCACTTTCCCCACATGGTGTTATGTTACAGCCTTATTCCAAAATGGATTAAATTCCTTTTTTTCTCATCAATCTACACACAATACCCCATAATGACAAAGTGAAAAAGGTTTTGCAGAAATTTTTGCAAATTTATTAAAAATAAAAAACTGAAATATTGCATGTACATAAGTATTCACACCCTTTGCTGTGACACTCAAAATTGAGCTCAGGTTCATCCTGTTTCCACTGATCATCCTAGAGATGTTTCTACATCTTGATTGGAGTCCACCTGTAGTAAATTCAATTGATTGGACATGATTTGGAAAGGCACACACCTGTCTATATAAGGTCCCACTGTTGACAGTGCATGTCAGAGCAGAAACCAAGCCATGAAGTCACAGGAATTGTCTGTGGACCTCCGGGACAGGATTGTATCGAGGCACAGATGTGGGGAAGGGTACAAAAACATTTCTACAGCTTTGAAGGTCCCGAAGAGCACAGTGGTCTCCATCATTCATAAATGGAAGAAGTTTGTACTTATGTACATGCAATATTTCAGTTTTTTTATTTTCAATAAATGTTTCTCTTTGTCATTATGGGGTATTGTGTGTAGATTGATGAGAGAAAAAACGGAATTTAATCCATTTTGGAATGAGGCTGTAACATAACAGCATGTGGGGAAAGGGAAGGGGTGTGAATACTTTCCGGGTGCACTGTATATCATGCGCTGGTCCCCAGTGGTGGCCTTGTTTGATCCACCTTGGAAAGAGATGCGTTTCAAAATACCCCCCCTCCCCCCCCCGTTCCCTCCCATCATCTCCAATGTCTGCATGAATGACATAATGCACAAGTGTATGTGCTGATGTTGTTTTGACTCCTGCTGTTGCGCTCCTGAAAACTCACCATGAAACAACCCTCATGGGACAAACCATCATATGCACAGACCTGTTCTGCAAGACTGGTCTAGCACTGGTCTAGCACTGGTCTAGCACTTCTCCACAAGACTGGGAGATTTTACATCATCTGCAGATTGAAGTGAAAGAATGTAAAACATGTGAGTGCTTCCTGGGTATTTTGACAGGAGCTGGTGAGACTTTACTAACTTTCTGGTATAAAAATCATCAAAAGCTTAAAAGATAAAAGCTAATGAGACTGTTCAAGCATGAAGTTCACTGCCCACCAAAATCACAATCGGAAACACTTTATTTACCGTTTCATTTCATGCACTTGCGCACAGGAAATGAAACAAAACATGATTCTGCCAGCCCACATGCAACACAAAAACACACCCAAAAACTACAACAACACACACATATCCAAACTAACACACATATCTAAACTAACACACACATATATATGAACTAACAATTATATCTAACACATACACTACCGTTCAAAAGTTTGGGGTCACCCAAACAATTTTGTGTTTTCCATGAAAAGTCACACTTATTCACCACCATATGTTGTGAAATGAATAGAAAATAGAGTCAAGACATTGACAAGGTTAGAAATAATGATTTGTATTTGAAATAAGATTTTTTTTACATCAAACTTTGCTTTCGTCAAAGAATCCTCCATTTGCAGCAATTACAGCATTGCAGACCTTTGGCATTCTAGCTGTTAATTTGTTGAGGTAATCTGGAGAAATTGCACCCCACGCTTCCAGAAGCAGCTCCCACAAGTTGGATTGGTTGGATGGGCACTTCTTGCGTACCATACGGTCAAGCTGCTCCCACAACAGCTCAATGGGGTTCAGATCTGGTGACTGCGCTGGCCACTCCATTACCGATAGAATACCAGCTGCCTGCTTCTGCTCTAAATAGTTCTTGCACAATTTGGAGGTGTGTTTAGGGTCATTGTCCTGTTGTAGGATGAAATTGGCTCCAATCAAGCGCTGTCCACTGGGTATGGCATGGCGTTGCAAAATGGAGTGATAGCCTTCCTTATTCAGAATCCCTTTTACCCTGTACAAATCTCCCACCTTACCAGCACCAAAGCAACCCCAGACCATCACATTACCTCCACCATGCTTAACAGATGGCGTCAGGCATTCTTCCAGCATCTTTTCATTTGTTCTGCGTCTCACAAACGTTCTTCTTTGTGATCCAAACACCTCAAACTTGGATTCATCCGTCCACAACACTTTTTTCCAGTCTTCCTCTGTCCAATGTCTGTGTTCTTTTGTCCATCTTAATCTTTTTCTTTTATTGGTCAGTCTCAGATATGGCTTTTTCTTTGCCACTCTGCCCTGAAGCCCAGAATCCCGCAGCCGCCTCTTCACTGTAGATGTTGACACTGGTGTTTTGCGGGTACTATTTAATGAAGATGCCAGTTGGGAACCTGTGAGGCATCTGTTTCTCAAACTAGAGACTCTAATGTACTTATCTTCTTGCTCAGTTGTGCAACGCGGCCTCCCACTTCTTTTTCTACTCTGGTTAGAGCCTGTTTGTGCTGTCCTCTGAAGGGAGTAGTACACACCGGTGTAGGAAATCTTCAATTTTTAGCAATTTCTCGCATGGAATAGCCTTCATTTCTAAGAACAAGAATAGACTGTCGAGTTTCAGATGAAAGTTCTCTTTTTCTGGCCATTTTGAGCGTTTAATTGACCCCACAAATGTGATGCTCCAGAAACTCAATCTGCTCAAAGGAAGGTCAGTTTTGTAGCTTCTGTAACGAGCTAAACTGTTTTCAGATGTGTGAACATGACTGCACAAGGGTTTTCTAATCATCAATTAGCCTTCTGAGCCAATGAGCAAACACATTGTACCATTAGAACACTGGAGTGATAGTTGCTTGAAATGGGCCTCTATACACCTATGTAGATATTGCACCAAAAACCAGACATTTGCAGCTAGAATAGTCATTTACCACATTAGCAATGTATAGAGTGTATTTCTTTAAAGTTAAGACTAGTTTAAAGTTATCTTCATTGAAAAGTACAGTGCTTTTCCTTCAAAAATATGGACATTTCAATGTGACCCCAAACTTTTGAACGGTAGTGTATATCTAAACTAACACACATATATGTGAACTAACAGATACATCTAACACATATCTCTAAACTAACACATATATCCAAACTAATACACATATCTAAACTAACACACAGATCTAAAATAACACATATATCCAGAATAACATATATATCCAAACTAACAAATATATCTAAACTAACACATATATCCAAACTAACACATACACTCACTGGCCACTTTAGTAGATACACCTTGCCAGTACCGGGTTGGACCCCCTTTTGCCTTCAGAACTGCCTTAATCCTTCGTGGCATAGATTCAACAAGGTACTGGAAACATTCCTCAGAGAGTTTGGTCCATATTGACACGATAGCATCACGCAGTTGCTGCAGATTTGTCGGCTGCACATCCATGATGCAAATCTCCCGATCCACCACATCCCAAAGGTGCTCTATTGGATTGAGATCTGGTGACTGTGGAGGCCATCTGAGTACAGTGAACTCATTGTCATGTTCAAGAAACCAGTCCGAGATGATTCGAGCTTTATGACATGGCGCGTTATCCTGCTGGAAGTAGCCATCAGAAGATGGGAACACTGTGGTCATAAAGGGATGGACATGGTCAGCAACAATACTCAGGTAGGCTGTGGCGTTGACACGATGCTCAATTGGTACTAAGGGGCCCAAAGTGTGCCAAGAAAATATCCCCCACACCATTACAGCACCACCACCAGCCTGAACTGTTGATAGGATGGATCCATGCTTTCATGTTGTTGACGCCAAATTCTGACCCTACCATCCGAATGTCGCAGCAGAAATCGAGACTCCTCAGACCAGGCAACGTTTTTCCAATCTTCTATTGTCCAATTTTGGTGAGCCTGTGCGAATTGTAGCCTCAGTTTCCTGTTCTTAGCTGACAGGAATGGCACCCGGTGTGGTGTTCTGCTGCTGTAGCCCATCTGCCTCAAGGTTCGACGTGTTGTGTGTTCAGAGATGCTCTTCTGCATACCTCGGTTGTAATGAGTGGTTATTTGAGTTACTGTTGCCTTTCTGTCAGCTCGAACCAGTCTGGCCATTCTCCTCTGACCTCTGGCATCAACAAGGCATTTTTGCCCACAGAACTGCCGCTCACTGGATATTTTCTCTTTTTCGGACCATTCTCTGTAAACCCTAGAGATGGTTGTGCCTGAAAATCCCAGTAGATCAGCAGTTTCTGAAATACTCAGACCAGCCCGTCTGGCACCAACAACCATGCCACGTTCAAAGTCACTTAATTCACCTTTCTTCCCCATTCTGATGCTCGGTTGGAACTGCAGCAGATCGTCTTGACCATGTCTACATGCCTAAATGCATTGAGTTGCTGCCATGTGATTGGCTGATTAAAAATGTGCGTTAATGAGCAGTTGGACAGGTGTGCCTAATAAAGAGGCCGGTGAGTGTATATCCAAACTAACACATATATCCAAACTAACACATATATCCAAACTAACACATATATCCAAACTAACATATATATCCAAACTAACACATATATCCAAACTAACACATATATCCAAACTAACACACATATCCAAACTAACACATATATCCAAACTAACACATATATCCAAACTAACACATATATCCAAACTAACACACATATATATATAAACTAACACATATAC
Organism: Lampris incognitus; assembly: GCF_029633865.1. Lineage (NCBI taxonomy): Eukaryota > Metazoa > Chordata > Actinopteri > Lampriformes > Lampridae > Lampris > Lampris incognitus. The sequence continues at coordinate 49,684,661 of NC_079223.1, read as the reverse complement.
CTAAACTAACACATATATCTAAACTAACACATTTTTCCAAACTAAAACAGATATCCAAACTAACACATATATCCAAATTAACACATATATCTAACCTAACACATACGTCCAGAATAACACATAGATCTAAACTAACACACATATATCCAAACTAACACATATACCTAAATGAACACATATATCTAAACTAACATGTATATCCAAACTAACACACATATATGCGAATTAACACATATATCTAAACTAACACACATATCCAAACTAACACACGTATCCAAACTAATACATATATCCAGACTAACACATATATCCAGTCTAAAACATATATCCAGTCTAACACATATATCCAGACTAACACACATATCCAAACTAACACACATATCCAAACTAATACATATATCCAGACTAACACATATACCCAAACTAACACACATATCCAGTCTAACACATATATCCAGACTAACACATATATCCAGACTAACACATATATCCAGACTAACACACATATCCAAACTAACACACATATCCAGACTAACACATATATTCAGTCTAACACATATATCCAGACTAACACATATATCCAGACTAACACATATATCCAGACTAACACATATATCCAGACTAACACATATATCCAGACTAACACATATATCCAGACTAACACATATATTCAGTCTAACACATATATCCAGACTAACACATATATCCAGACTAACACACATATCTCAACTAACACATATATCCAGTCTAACACATATATCCAGTCTAACACATATATCCAGTCTAACACATATATCCAGTCTAACACATATATCCAGTCTAACACATATATCCAAACTAACACACATATATCCAAACTAACACATATATCCAGTCTAACACATATATCCAGTCTAACACATATATCCAGACTAACACATATATCCAAACTAACACATATATCCAGACTAACATGTATATCCAGTCTAACACATATATCCAGTCTAACACATATATCCAGACTAACACACATATCTCAACTAACACATATCTCCAGACTAACACATATATCCAGTCTAACACATATATCCAGTCTAACACATATATCCAAACTAACACACATATATCCAAACTAACACATATATCCAGACTAACACATATATCCAGTCTAACACATATATCCAGACTAACACATCCAAACTAACACACATATCCAGACTAACACATATATCTAAACTAACACATATATCCAAACTAACACATATATCCAGACTAACACATATATCTAAACTAACACATATATCCAAACTAACACACATATCTAATCTAACACATATATCCAGACTAACATGTATATGTAAACTAACACACATATCTAAACTAAACAATTAAAAAAAGTCACTGTCCAGCAGAACAAACGCCAGCCAGGATGACTGTCGGAACCGCCAGTCTGCATGGGCTAGCAGTTAGCTTAGCAAGCCCGCTTCCATGTCCTGTGAGACCGTCCTCGGTGTTTCCTCTTCCACGTCCTATGCCTCGTAAAAAACAAACAAGCAATGGATTGCAATGTTAGGGAAGGTAAGGACATAGTTGTCATAGAACTGCTACCAACCGTAAAAGCAAAGATTTTGAATTCACAACATGGAGTCCTCGTGACAAGGAGGAATTATTTGAAGAACCAAATTCAGATCTAATAAATATATAACTGAAGTCATAATACTCTGCATTCAGGAGTATAATTTGTAACATAAGTCTTCCGTTTTGGTGTGTAGGCTCTTACCATCACATACCAAACTGATAAGTCAAAGCAAGCAGACACGGTGCCCA